>NC_056735.1:77839426-77934426 GCF_019279795.1 Protopterus annectens
TATATCTTATAAAATATATGGGCATCACTTTACCTAAATATAAAATAACATATATAACAAATATGCATTGTAAATATAAACTAATAAATAGTATAACACAATTTAAATATAAAACGAATAAAATACTAAATACATATAAATGATAGTTTAGTGAACTGTAGTATAAATCTGATGAAGTCTTAATGAATGAAAATGCTTGTGACTCGTTGAAGCGTTTATGTTTGGTATGCTTTGCAACTTTATTTTGTATTTATTCAAGCCTTCTAAACCGTTTTTGGTGCGACCCTTCTGTCAGTGCCTTTTGCTGGTTTAAAATCTATGTTAATATGGCCACAATAAACACTCTGAGGTCTCTGATTTCTATAACTGGCTGAAAAGCACACAAGGAAGCCATGCCAAACAAACTTTGGTATAATGCATAATTAAAAACAATGCATTTGTTTTATTGCTATTTCAGGCAACGCGCAATTTAATATCTGAAAAGTCAAAACATTTCTGAAGTAAAATATACAGAAAAAGCTGTTTAAATATTATTATTTTTTTTTTCAACTCTTTTTAATCTTCTGAATGTATTTGGGAGAATCTCGTGCTATCAGGAATTTACTGCTGTTTGATGGAAACCAACTTTAGACATACAGCCAAATTTAATATACCCATCATGGTTAATTTCTGCTGCAACATGCACACAGAGCACAGAGCGTTAGATTCAGTAAACACAGTGTAGAGGCGTGCACCACTGCACAAAGAAGGTCAACACTGTGGCATACTAATTACAGCATAAGCAGCTGAACTCCACGCTAATCAACCAATCCAGCATTGGGGAGCTATTCGACAAGCTATAAAACAACCATGTAGACTCCATCCTGGTTTTCCCCTGCAAATTCCTAAACCTATTGGAATATAGCCATGGAAAGGAGCCTACACAGAAAATAATGTTAGGGACTGCTGCTGCTTTAATTCATTTGTGTGTACAACAGGATGAAGCCTATGCTGCTGACACTGTCAACAGACCACGGCCAAGAAGAAGAAGAGTTTTCAAGCCATGTTTAACTTTTCACAGCCTACATGATGTGGAAATTGTAGAGCGCTACAGGAAGGATAAGGACACACTACAGGAACTCTGCAACCTCTGTCATTCTCATCTCAGAGCTGGGGCCAAATGAGGGGAACCCATCCCAGTGGAGACAAAGGTATGTGCAGCACTTAGAATCTGAACTACAGGTACCTTTCAGAGACCACCAGGGGACATGCTGGGTGTTTCACAGGCATCAGCATCCAGGATCGTCCATCAGTTCCTGAATGCTATGCTCCAGCATGCCAGTGACCACATATATTTTTATATATTTTCCTGTACACCTGAGGATAGGGACAGAAATATGCAGGAGTTCTACTGTGTAGCACACTACCCTGAAGTACTGGGTGCCATAGATTGCACACATATAGAAATGAAGCCACTGCCCAGGGAACGGGGTAAACTCTACATACACAGAAAGAGCTACCATTCTATTAACTGGCAAATTGTGTATTATGCCAAGGGTATCAATTTGAATGTGTGTGCTGGTAACCCTGGCAGTTACTATGACTCACATATCTGGCACACCTCCCAACTGTATCAGATGTTTGCCAGGGGGGGATATCCAACGGGGTCATTTATTGGAACCGTGGCTGATGACATCCATCAGAAATGCACATGCACCCACTGAAGAATGCCATGATGAGGCACATGCTCAGGTCAGAAATATAATACAGCATGTGTCTGAGCTGCTGAAGTCACAGTTCTGGTGCCTAGATACATCTGGGGAGCCGTGCAGTACAGTCCATGGACATGTACTGAAATCTTCACAGTATGTGCCACGTTACACAACATCATCCTGAGAAAACAGCAGCAGCAGGATCAGCAAGGGGCAGGAGTACGAATCCCACCACCAATGCCAAGGTCACCACAGCCATGGGCAGAAGAAGAGTCAGAGCGGGAACCACCAGCTGTCGTGGGTGTAGGTAGACATAGGCATGATCAATATGCCCTCGCATTGGCTAAGAAACAATGCATAGTACACTCACTCACCACCTCAGGACCTAAAACCTTCCTCTTATGCACATATATATAGCAGCACTGATGCCAGACAATGATCATACACTTCACCTTCCCATGTATTGGTTGTGTAGTGCTTGCATCAGAGTCAGCACTGAACTAAAGCAGTGGCAACTGCTGCACTTACAAGATAAGTCTTGAGCCTGGGGTGTATTTTGTAATAATATGAATCAGTGACATATTCTTGCATGCTGTTACTTGGTAGTATAAGCGAGTAAAAGGTGGGCGATTTGTACAGACATGACCTTAACATGTGACAGCAGAGACATATCTGACTTTGATGTGTAGACTGGATGCAAAAAAGGAGAGTAACAATAACACCGTATCCTTGTTTGCGCCCTAACACAAATGTAGCTCTGCCTTCTCACCCCCAAAAAGAACAAGTAAATGGCCCATTTGACTAAAAAAATCATCATTGAAATGTTAAAATTGCTATCAAATGACCTGTCCCTCAAACGTGTACAGATTTAATACAGAATATTCCATGTGAAGGTATTGCCAATCATGTATACCTGTGAAATGCCCTAACAAACTTGCCCATGCCCTCAGTAAACTTCTAACTAATACATACAGATAAAAGTGAAGAAGCATGTGCTAATATATATATATATATATATATATATATATATATATATATATATATATATATATATATATCTTACTATTACTACTAAACAGATTATTCATAATTGTATGTCAGCATATGCAGTATGTAGCTGATAAAATCAGAAATCATCTGTGTGATGCCCAAGGACTGGCTGAGTAATCAGGGAGCCTCAATCCTTACCACTGGCAACAGTGTGGGGATGGACACACTGGAAGGATGACAAGTACACCCTTAAGAGCACACAAAGACCACAGTCAGTCTGGGTTTGGCTTCTCGGTCTTTCTCCAGATCTCTAATAAGACTCCCCCAGTGGCACAGCTATAGGATTGAGATCTCAGCTAAGTGGCTAAACCAAGACCTCCAGCACCCTCTCACACACACACACACACACACACACACACACACACACACACACACACACACACACACACACACACACACACACATACACACTTTGAGATTTGATTTACACACACACACACACATACACACACCTGGGAAAGGCTGGTACAGGTTTACTAGCTATGCCCCTTCTGCCCAGACTACAAGGTAGTTTCCACCACCACCAGCCACTACTTATCAGCTACTTTAAGGCCCTTAGCAAATGGTGTCCAATCTTATGGTGTAATGTTGCTATTAATCCAAATTGTAGTTTGACCAAGAGCGAGGCTATTAGGAGTGGTCTGTACATTGTCACCAACTAGATATGAAAGTACTCTAAGAGCTTAAATATCTCTAAGCAGACCAGCCAAAATTGAAAGGTTTAAATATATTTAATAATAAATAATAAAAGAACAAGACAACACTAAATATGTATTCACAGTGATATCAGAGTTCAAAATCACAGGAAATATTTAAAACAACATTGTAGGAAAGTTCCAAATAAATATAGAAAACATCTAAACTAATCTTTGCTATGTTCCTAACTGAATCTAAGAGAAATTACTGTACCCTAGTTAACTTACTTACAGCAAGACAAGTGCAGAGGTGGTGAGTGGAAGTTTCTATGTCAAAGACAAAACACAATATGTCCTTTCTCTCTCTCTCTCTCTCTCTCTCAGAGAGTTCTTAAATTAATATCTCAAATATTGCTGCTAGGATACTTACAGCATGAAATCACTTCTTGTCACCTGACTTCAGTTCCCAGGCTCACAAACAACCCCCAGTGATGCAGCATCTAGCATCTCCCTGTGCAAATACATAGCCTTCAAATGTTTGCAGCTGCTAGAAGACATAAAACAATAAAACAATTGCAATACAATGCAGAACGCTCCATAGTTCTAGACATCCTGTCTCCTTGCTGCATTGAAACTAACTTTTATGGCACAATTATAAAATCATTTAATTTCAACCATTTTATTGAAATTTTGGAAGTTAACCCCTTATGTTCTAGTTCCCACTGTTAAAACATATACATTTACACAGGTACAATACTTTATATACATTTCTGTTCTTTCCCAGTAGGGTACACTGTGGATGCATCCTTAAGCTAAGTACTTTGCACACACACTTCTATACCAGCAGCTTGATATATAGACAACATACAGTTCTAATATAGTGGTAACACAAGCAATTGCGTCCTGCTTATATTCACAAATGACATATAACTATTTACACTATTCCAGATAGCTGTGCTGGCAGTATCGCCTTCAGTCACACTTCTATATAAATCATATTAATATTCACAAATGGCATATAATTATTTACAAAATTCCAGACAGCTGGGCTGGCAGAATTTCCTTTTTCGACATTTCTTCCCCCTGAAAACTTAAGCTAGTTTTTCAAGTGACCCTTGAAAGACACTGCTTGAGAGTGGTGAATATCTGGGAATACACCTCCCATACCCTGCCTTGAGATTCCAGCTGTATTGGCATTGCTGAACCCAGTGCAGTGCTGCACTGTCCTAGCATATGCCTGCATCCCTAGGCCCCCACCATAGTAATATGGGATTTGGCTGGCAGGATCCCTGTAGCCAAATATCCCCCTCAGACTCCTCCTGCCTCCTATTGCCAATACTCAGCACAAGGGCCTCCCTATCATGGTAAGGTTTAGTCATGTTAACATGGTACAGTTAATTACCCTGTCTCCTGCCTAGCTGCTTTAACATGTAGTTAACATCACTGACCTTCCTTTCCACCTTGCAGGGTCCCTCCCAAGCTTCCTGCAACTTGTTGTTTCTGACAGGAATGACAACAATTACTGTTGTCCCACAACATATATCAGACCTTTTTCTGCCAAGTTCTCCTGGGCCAAGCCTATGAGCTCCCTGAGCCTTGTCCTGAAGGTTAGGACATATGCCACAACAGAATCCTTATGGCATTCACACTCAACCTCCTGCTCATCTTGAATTAAATCTAGAGGTCCTCCTCACCCTATGCCCATACATCAACTCGAAGGGTGAAAAACCTGTGGATTCCTGGGGAATCTCTCTGTAAGCAAACAACAGATAGGGCAAATATTTGTCCCACTCCCTCTTGAACTGACCTGCAAATGCCCATAGCACGGGTTTGAGTGTAGAGTTTAACTTCTCAACAAGACCATTAGTCTGGGGATGGTAGGGGATGGTCTTTAGGTGCTTCACCCCACAGTGCTTCCACAGACAGGCCAGCATGTCTGACATGAAATTAGCACCTCTGTCAGTTAGTATTTATTTTGGGAAACCTACCCTGCTGAAAATTTCTAACAAAGCATTTACCACATTTTCTGCCTCAATGAAGGACAGAACCACTGTCTCAGGGTATTTGGTAGCATAATCTAGTTCCACTAGGATATACATCTTCCCTGTGAAACATGGTATACTCAGAGGCCCCACAATATCCATAGCTACCCTCTGAAATGGCTCCTCAGTCACAGGCAAAGGCATCAAAGGAGCTCTCACCTTGTCTCCTGCTTTACCTACCTTTTGGCACTGCTCACAGGTTCTGCAGTACCCTGTTATATCTCTAGGAATCCCAGATCAAAAAGTTCTGCATAATACACCTCTTGCAAAAGGAATATCATGGTCTAGGGCTAGATGTGTCAGAAGGTAGGCTCTGGGCACTACCAACTGCTGTATTCTCTTGCCCTCTAGCCATCCCTCAGGGGTCCACCCTTTGTTCCAGTATACAGATTCCCTTTTCCCTTGAAAATCAGGTGCCTCATTGGCTACCTCCCTCAGACCTTTTAATGTAGGGTCTGAGACCTGAGCCTGTCTCAACTCTCTCTTTGTAACCCTTCCGAGACCACCTTCCACAGGAAGTCAGGTATTCTCTGACAGAGGTGCCTTACCATCAGCCTGGGTACTACTACTCACCTCTGCCGTTGCAGTCACTCTGTCCAATGGAACCTCAGTACCCACAAGCAGCTGTGGCTGACCTTCATTTTCACTGTTACAGGGTACTTCCTCCCTAAAGTAACCACCTTACCAGTTCTGGCTGCAAGTGTGTGATCAGTCTGGGTCTCTCCCAGGCTACCAGTCCCACATGCTTGTCTTCAAGCCTGGCTGTGTGCCACTGCATGCACACAAGGTACTGCATTATCAAAATCATTCCCTATCAGGACATCTGCAAGGATATCCTCAAATACACCTACTTGCTGGCTTCCTTTTCCACCCTCCCAGTCAAGTTGAACCCTAGCCAAAGGTGTGGGGTCCCTCCTAAAGTTTTGATTGGAGTAGACTGCCCAAACAAGTAGTATTCCTCTGTAACCATTACAGGCTTCACAATGGTGAGGTCAGAGGCTGTGTCTCTGTTAGCAGTGGCCTCTACTCCATCTACTAAGAAAGGATATAACCTTTTGTGGTAGTTTGGTACCCTTGTCTCCAGACAGCTTACTGCTGGCATTCTGTCATTTCCACTTACTGGCTCTCTCACCTTTTGTTCCCTACTTACCTCCATGGACATCTGTATGCTACTTTCCCCCAATTGTTGCCTTTAAAACATTTAACCCTTGGTCCTAGACATGTATCTGCACTAGTGGCATCCCCTGCTACTGGTGAATTCTGTTGGGACGGTCTAGGCTACCCACCATGGGTTCCCTTAGACCTATGAGTAGCACTGGGTATCCCTTTCCTGTGTAGTGATGCCCTGCTTGCTAGGTATATGTTTCCCCTATTTCCCTAAATCATCTGCTGTATTACATTCTCTATTCGCTAACCAGACTCTCATGTCCTCAGGCAAAGTGCTAAGGTCTTGTTCCCCACCAAAAGGTCTGTCAGCCCTTCAAACGTAGTGACCTGACATCCAATCACCCATCTATGAAAATAAGTGCTTAGTTCAGCAATATATTCACACACACTTTTGTCTACCTTGCATCTGTGCTCACAAAACTTTTTCCTATAAGCTTCAGGTGTTAGCTTAAAACATTCTAATAAACAATTTTTGACTGTATTATAATTTAAGCAATCAGTATCAGACAATTTAGAAATAGCAGTTACAGTGTTACTGTGGAGTAATGGTGTCAGGAACCATATCTAGAGCCCTTGGGCAGCATTATACTGTTTACATACCCTTTCAAACATATGAATGAAGCTATCAACATTATCCCCCTCTGTAAACTGTGGAAGAAATTTCCTGACCTTTGTTGCTTCTGGGATTCAGTTACTCCCTTCTCCATTACCTCCATGACCCTGCCAAAGAGTCAGCATCTCCTTTTTCATGTTGCCTCTGCCTCTCGATTGCCTCAGCTTCCAGACATCACAGTTTCTCATTTTCTTCAGCCTCCAGATATCTCAGTTTCTCTGCTGCTTCTATTTCCAAATGTTTGGCCTCCAGTTCAAGTCTCTTTAACTCCTGACAGATTTTATGTCCTCTGTGGAAAGTGTGAACTGTCCATGTTCTGAGAGTTGTACATCTCCAAGGCCAGCTGGGTTGTCCTCCTGATTGCTGGTCTGTGATGCAGCTGTGCCCAAGGCTGCAATAATTTCTGCTTTAGTCAGGTTAGCATGCACCAGTCCTTTAGCCTGGCACATCTCAGCCAACTGGCTCCTTGTCAGTTTGCCATACTTCTCTGCTGACATGCTTGCCTGATTTCCCTGACTAGCTAAGCTAACAAAAAAATAAAACAATTGTAACATAAAACTCTGAATGTTCACTGCGTGGCTGATTGAGAGTACAAACACATTCAGTGACCACTGTACACAGGCTACAGGAATTCAATATCCACATCACTGAATCCTAATATGTGGATATCCCACTACTATGAGACAATTAATATGTGATGTGGATATCCCACCACTGCCCACCAGTTAAAATGTGAAGCTACTGCACTGGCCCAGTGATCAAGGTGCCTCAACTCTCACCACTGGCAACAGTGGGGGGGACGTACACACTGGGGGGCATGACAAGTACACACACAGTAAAGTGCAATTTCCCTTAAGAGCACACAGAGACCACAATCAGTCTTGGGCTGGTTTCTCCCTCTATCTCCACAACAAGACTCCCCACTGGCATAGCTATAGGGTTGAGATCTCAGATGAGTAGCCAAACCAAGACCTCTACCACCCTCTCTGTCCAACCAGTGCTTTTTGTCCCTGCCTAAGTAGCTGACACACACACACACGCACACACACAAACACACACACACACACACACACACACACACACACACACACACACACACACACACACACACACACACACACACACACACACACACCTGGGAAAGGCTGGCACAGGTTTACTAGCTATGCCCCTTCTGCCCAGACTATAAGGTAGTTTCCACTGCTACCAGTCACTACTTATCAGCTACTTTAAGGCCCTTAGTAAAGGGTGTCCAATCTTACTATGTAATGTTACTATTAATATTAAAAATAAAATAAGTCTTACCTTTATTTTTAAATTAATATTTTCTTGTTTGTTCTCACCACTGTAACTGTTAATGTGCTGCATACCACTGTAAAAAATGTCTATTGTAATTTGTTTGTATACTGATCATGTGTAAATATCTAAATGTATCATTAATTTTTTATGTGGAGCTTTTCTCCCCATGCCTCTGCTGAAAAAGGGCCTTTTTGGCTCAGTCAGACACCCCCAGTTAACAAATATAAAATAAAAATTAATCCAAATGGTAGTTTGACCAAGAGCCAGGCTAGTAGGTGGCCTGTACAGTGTCACCAAATAGATGTGCAAGTACTCTAAGAGCTTAAATATCTTTAAACAGACCAGCACAATTGAAATGTTTATATATATAGGTTTATAGGTTCATACTAGGCTATCTGCCCTAGGGCATTTATAAGCCTAGCCAGAATGTGTTTGGCTTTCGCCACCCATTTTAAATTAATTTTGCTATGCCCTTTTTCGAGGTTAGTATACTGTGCCTCTGTCTAACAGTGACACAGAAGTGATACCCAGGTTAAACCTACGATCTCCCATCCACTCATCAAGATTCCTCTTGAAGAGAGTCAATGAGGGACTCTGCCTAACCTGGACTGGGATTTTATTCCAGAGTGAAGGGAGCCTCTGGGTTATGAATCTGTCCCTCCAGCATGTCCTATTTATTTCAGTGCTGAGGTTCAAGTCTCTCGAGCGTAGCTCGATGGGATTTGGATTTTCTGAGGTGCAGCATGTCCATTAATTCCGGGTTGGACATGGCTTTATACGTCAGGCACAGATCGCCCCTGAACAGGCGGTATGCCACTGAGTAGAGCTGGAGTTTCTTTAACCGGGCAGCATATGGCATCTGTTTGAGCCCTTTGATCCTCTTGGTGAGGTACTTTTGGGGTCTTTCCAGTTGCTGCAGGTGTCTGGTAAGGTACATCCCAAAAGGGGCATTGGACTCAATTATGGGCCTGATGAGGGATGAGTAAAGAGGCACGATGACCTCCCCTGATCTAGATGTGAATCCCTTCATGATTAGGTGGGCTATATAAAATGTTTTTCTAACCACTTTGGCCACATGGTTGTCAAATGAGAGACTGCTATCAACTTGGGTCCCCAGGTCCCTAATTACTTCTTCTGTACTTAACGGATTACCACCTATGTGGTAATTTGTGGGCACTTTGTTTTTGCCAAAGGGGATGACTATACACTTTTTGGTGTTTAGCTTGAGGCCATGGCTCTGGCACCAGTTGTCTGTTTCTATGAGGCCCTTTTGGAGGATGCTTGTGTCGGCTGGAGAGTCGATTATGGTGCCTAGTTTGCAGTCATCTGTGAACTTGGTAAGCTATAGTCCTTCCGTGTTGGCCTGTACCTCCGAGAAATATATACCGAACAAGAGATGTCCCAGGACTGAGCCTTGTGGGATGCCACTTGTAACTGGTTTGGAGTCTGACATGGCTCCAGCAATTCTAACCACATGGGTTCTGTCCTTGAGCCAGTTTGCAACCCATCTAGTGACATAGGGGTTTATATTTAAGCTGGTGAGCTTATCTATAATGCCCGAGTGGGGTATTGTATCGAAGGCTTTTGCGAGGTCCAGGTAGGCTGTGTGGACCACCTTCCCCTCATCAATGGCCTTGGTGACTGTTTCAAAGAAATCAACCAGGTTTAAGAGGCAGGATCTGCCCTTAACAAAGCCGAACTGGGTAGGATCCAGTGTCTGTAGGTCCCCAATATCTTTATTTATGAGGTCCATGATGATCCTTTCCATAGCTTTGCAGACCAAGCTAGTCAGGCTTATGGGGCAATAGTTTCCAGGATCCGTTGAGGCACCACCTTTGTGGAGAGGGACCACTGTTGCTGTATGCCACTCTTTGGGTACATATCCTGTAGTAAGGCTAAGATTGAACAGTAGTTTTATGTTTGGGTTTAGCTCTTCTTGGAGTTCATGTAGGACGCAGCCCGAGACACCGTCTGGTCCCATTGATGCTGTGTTTTTTGCTTTGGAGAAGGCGGCTCTTACCTGAGCATCTGAGATGTCAGGGGGGCAGCACTCTGCTGGGATAGATATTTGCCCTTTTGGTGGGGAGGGGGGGGAGTTTGCACTGAACCTGTCAGCTAGGATGTTGGCAATGTCTGTGGGTTCGGTGTATTTTTTGTCATTTTGTACTAATTCTGAGCATATTTGGGAATTCCCACCCAGGTTCCTAACATAACTAAAGAAAGCCTTGTGATTATCCTTAGTGTCCTGTGCAATTTTTCTCTCGAAGCTGGCCTTAGATGATTTTATGAGTGCCCGTAGTTTTTTGCTAATACTGATCAGAGATGCCTTCCCTTTTTGGGATTTTGCTCTATCATGTAGTAGCTTCCTCCTTCTATTGTATAGTTTGTTTATGGCTGGGGTCCACCAGACAGGACATCTGCCTTTGGAGGATTGGGTCTTGGTTTTATTTGGGATTGCATGATCCATGCATTCCTGAAGGTGTTCATAGAATGCATTTATAAATGATTCTGCGGTCTGGGCCGTATTTTCCACAGGCCTGGGGGCTTTGAAGGATTCCACCTCAGTTTTGAGGAGTGTGAAATTTGCTTTCGAGAAGTTTTTCACTGTGGTTTTCTGGGCAGGAGGTGGGGTCGGGATGTGAATATCCAGTGAGATTAGTTTATGGTCTGATCTTACCAGTGAGGGATACACTTCTGGTCTGGAGCATAGAGTCCCCATGTTGGTGATGATCAGGTCCAGTATGTTTTCCCCTCTTGTGGGAGTGGTAACAAGTTGTTCCATAGCATTTGAGTTTATAAATTCTAGGAACCTTTGGGCTAGGGTGTTGGAGCTAGAGTAATGCTTCCAGTCTATGTTTGGGTAGTTGAAGTCACCCAATATAATGGTGTTTGGAGAGACCTTCATATTTTCCAGTGTTCTCAGGAAGGCCGAGTGGGTTTCTTGGGTTTGGGAGGGTGGTCTGTAGCAGGCTATAAACTGGAAGGTAGTTTTACCCACTCTTAGTTGCACATGGATAGTCTCTGATGCTTTGTGCTGTGCCACCAACCTGGAGGTGTGGGTATCTTTGACGAATATTGATACTCCCTCTCCTTTTGTGGTTCGGTCCAAGTTTTGGGGCCGAAAAGCATGGTATGAGGTATAACCTGGTAGTGCTGGGGTGCTCTCGGGAGCCTTGAACCAGGTTTCTGTTACTGCACAGATATCGATGTTCTCCATGCTAAGGAGAATATATTTAATAATAAATAATATAGGAACAAGACAACACTAAATATGTATTCACAGTGACATCAGAGATCAAAATCACAGGAAATGTTCAAAACAACATTACAGGACAGTCTCAAATATATACAGAAAACATCTAAACTAATCTTCACTATGTTCCTAACTGAATCTAAGAGAAAATACTGTACCCTAGTTAACTTACTTACAGCAAGGCAAGTGCAGAGGTGGTGAGTGGATGATTCCAGGTCAAAGACAAAATAGAAAATGCCCTTTCTCTCTCTCAGAGAGTTCTTAAATTAAAATCTCAAATATTGCTAAATCAAAAGGTGCTTCAACAAAGTATTAGTTTAAGGGTGTGCACACTTATGCAACCAGCTTATTGTATGTTTTTTTATTTTTTATATTTTTCCCCTAACAGATTTGTTTGTTTTTCAATTAAATTGTACACATTGTAGGTGGGAAAAGTTCTGAAAAAAAAAAAAATATATATATATATATATATATATATATATATATATATATATATATATAGCAGAGGAGAAGTCTTATTGTTGCATTAAAAGTTAAAGATAGCTTTTTTGTTATTTTATAGAGTTGTACCAAATTGAGTTTGCATATCCCAACTGGAAAATGAAGTATGCATGCATAGTCTGTAGCACAAATTAATTGTAGGAGTCCAATATTAGACTTTAGTCAGAGGCTGCAGGCTCAAATACCACAATTCACAACCATTAAATAGTGCTGTTTCTTCAATAATTTTTACATTAAATTAAAGCCTCTATAAAAGCGGCACAAATTCCCTGCTGTAAACTGTAATCAGTATAATTAGACCATGCATATGTGCAATATATGCACATTTCAAGGATTACGTTCATCAATCTGTTGTATAGTGTGCATCTGTTAGGAGGTATACTTAAATGTAAAACTTAAGAAAATAGTGTTGTATAATTGTATTAATGCATTGTATGTCACATATGATGGTACTAACATCTCTCTTTTTTTTCTCTTACCCCAACCCTTATCTCTCTTTGTTTTATTTTCTTTATTTTTTATTTTTCAAAATAATTTATTTTACTTTTATTTCATTTTATTGTATGTTTAAAATATTATTTTATTTTACTTTTATTTTATTTTATTATTTTTTATTTTTATTTTGTGTTGTCAAAATGTGTCCATGTCATTCATGTGTACCACATCACTAAATGCTGCACAGCACAGTGAGATAAGCCAGCCCCATTAGATCAGCATGCCCTCACTCCACTGGCTCCAGGACTGATGTCCAGCATGTGTGGGAGCCATCCTGGCAGCACTGCTTCTACTACCCCTGCACTATCTGCACCTCAAAGTAGTCCTGCCCTGGAGGCTGGTCCAGTGGTACCCTCTGGGAGCACTGGCGGAGGTGGTGATTTCATCACCCACAGCAAGTTGCGAGGAATGGTGTGTAGAGTGGTGCACTGCACTATCGGTGCACTCCTATACCGGATGGAGAGGCTGCTCTCCCTCATGTTCAGTAGGAGGAGGAGGTGATGTCAAGAACTCGAGCCACTGCGGAGTAAGGTGACAGTGATGACAGTCCAGTGGGTGAGGACTCGATTCTCACTATCTCCAACCTTGATGGCTAGGGGCCCAGGTTGTCCCTACCCTCACCCCAATCATGGTGCCCCCCAACATTTTGTCTCCATCACAGTCCCTGTCTTTTGTCTTGTTTGGCTTATCTGTCTGCAATTGCTTCCTCACTTACCCAACTTACTTGACCCAGAAATCCCTTCCCCAACATTCCTCCCTTTCTCAAATAAAAAATAAATGGGCACCTGTCCCACAAAAAAAAAAAAAAAAAACATACCATACATAGGTCTCCTTTTTGCACATGTCTTCTTGATATACTTGATTCAGTCCAGTTGGTTATACAACATGATTGCATTGTGGCCACCCCTCTCTCTAGAGGTGACAGTCTAAATTCAGCTAATATTCTGCACATATTTTCAGTTTATACTGTTAAAGAAATACATAGCTATGGTTCTTTCATACCTCCCTCCTGCACATTCTTATCCTGCTTTCCTTTTGTTCTTCTCCCTGCTTGCTCCCCATTTCACCACTTTCCTATGTACCCCATTTTAACTCCTTTAATGTGGTCACAAAATAGAAGTAGCAGAAAAGGCAATGGCTCCCTGTACTTTTTGGGCTCCATGTTTGCACAGAGGTGTGCATCCTGCATTAATGTGCAGCAGTGGTGAGCAGTGGCAAAATGCTGTGGATACCTCTGCTCAATGCCGCTTGACTCTGCTGCACTATTCCAATACACAGCAATACACGTACTATAAAGAATTAATTTCATTGCCTTATCAATGTTTAATTAAAAGTATTTAAAAGTATTAAATACACCTGGATTGGAACCCAGTACCATCTGGGCCCAAAAAGGAATGTATCCATGCATTAACACGTGCTGCCATAGAGTCAGTTAAACAGCAGGTAAGTTTCATACACTCAGTAAAAACTGTCAGACTTTAGCAATGCAGCTCATGTTTGCTCACTGCTTAGCTATGTGCAAACATGTATATCTTGCATGTGTATACACACTTTGCTAACCATTACCCAAACCCGCTGCTTGCTGCACTATGGAAAAGTAATTATTACTATATATTACAGATGTTTAATGCCCATTTCCTGTCTATGACATTAAAATACATGTCAAAACATTACAAACTGAAAGCCCTATCTAACAATATGTCACATATTTACAATACAGCCATGTATTGCCACCCCCTCCCCCCAAGCACTGCAACTGTGGTGTCTCAGTACTTTTTCAACACATATATCACCTACACTACAGAAAGTAATATCAAATGTTGTGTGATATGCAATGCACATCAGTCTGGTAACATGCAGAACCTTTATCTGAAGGATTTCAAGGCTGCATAAGGTATAGCACTACTGGTGATTCCCTGCTGGGTGAGAAAGTAAACCTATATTTTTTGGGTCTATATTATAACAATGAATGATCAAATGATCGAACGTTGTTATAAATCGCTGTTCCCAAAAAAAAAATAAATAAATAAAACACATTCAAACACTACATAGAGTGGGGGGGCTTCACCCCCGCACCCCCGACATGGGGGGCTGAGCCCCTGACACACCCCCTATTTAAATATACCAACTCCGAGATTCCACTAAAGTGCCAAAAATGGCAAAGTGCTGGAAGCGGCCAAGCAACTTCTTTCCCAGGGAAAGAATTTGCTTATATGCCCCTTGATTTTGCATTTTCGACATTTGAAGTTCAACCAAGACACATTCGACAAAACGTGTCTTCGGTCTTCTGATAGGAACCCTATTTTTTGTCTCTGACTGATAGAGCGTGTTTTGTCTAGGTTGAGGAAACCTATGAGATTTCTGCATGCAGTTTTATTGGCTGGAGAATTTATTAATCAGCTTATCTTGTTTTTAGTGCCTTTATAAATTCTGTACAATTGAGTGGCTCTTGGCTCATTTATACAAAGCAAAGTACTTTTATGGAGCAATCACTCTTTTATGAGATGTTTACGGTATACTGCTGTATCCATATCTTTACATTTGTTTGTGGTAGCACTTCACTCTGAACACTCTCTTACCATGCTATTACATTAAGAGGGCTGGGATTATTCATCTAGTGGCTGTGGGTGCTTACCTGGTCTTTTTGAGCTGGGAACCCACAAAAGGGCTCTAAGCATTTTTTTCTTTGCACTTCTCTTATATACTGTGACTGTATTTCAGCAATTAAAAAAAACTGTACTGTTTGCTGTTGCTTTGCATGGTATTTTACTACTGCATTTGTTAAACTTTCACTGTATTTCACACCAACTGCTGCTTTTACTTAAGAAAACAGCTGTTTCTGCTGTTTTATTCTGTTGCTGTTATTAACTCAAGATAAACTGTGCTGCATTTTACACTGTTGCTTATTTAATTAAAAAAATGATCCTGCTTTTTTTTCTGTTTTTCCGTTGCACTTCTGTTGGCCACAGTATAGATTGGATTCAGAATGACTGAATTCAGTTCTTTTTGTAGATTGATAACTAAAAATCAGGACATATTTTTTGGAGAAGCCCCACCTGTACCTTAGTGGCAGGAGTGTACAGTAGGACTATCTAATCGAAGGTTACTGGTTCAGGGCTAATTTTGAGGTATTTCTTTGGTGCAGGGCTCAGTTTAAGCTTTTTCATTGGTTTCCTTGTATTAGCTGCTTTGCTTTTGCTTGAGCATAGCACACCATCGTGCACCACCACACAGAGGGGGTAACTCTTGGCGGTTATAGACACAAAAGTGCCAGTGTAAGTAGTTTCCCTTAGAATTGGCTGCTATCTAGCACAGCAGTTCTTGAATAGCTCTCAGCTTTTCAGTAAACCTCCCAGCAGAGATTTTACCTCTTACCTGTCAACATCAGACCCTATAGATTCCCTCTTTTATAGTCCTCCTACTGTACACCTCATAGGTTAGTCACCCTAGAATAGCCCCTGCCTGATACCCCCATCATTTTCTCCTTATCTGCTGAGATACCAGGTTCCACCCCTGCATTATGGACTGTTAGGTTACCCTCTGTCTCTCCTGCCAGCCTGGTGGACATGAGTTTTTGAGGCAGTGTAGCAGCTGCCTCATGTACACTGACAACCCCTTACTCCTAAATCACTCAAGTACAATTTGCAAGAGATGCTCCTACACTAAGCATCTGGAATCACTGCATTCTTGCACCCAGAACAGCAACATTAAAGAGTTTGTCAGTTCGCACACAATGACTTCTATTTGTAATATGCACCCAGCACAGATGACGCAGTGGTACGGCGGTAATGTTGTTACCTCACAGCAAGAGGTTCTCTCGTTCAATTCTCAGCTTGGCTTGGGAGTGTCTTCTGTGTGGAGTCTGCATGTCCTCCCCGCGGTTGGGTAGCATTCGAAAGACATGCATGCGTAAATGAGAGTGCCTTCGTTGAAGGTTGGGCGTCGAGCTGGCACCTCGGCGTTTCGTAAAAATCTACTGCCATCATTAGCGGACCGGAGTTCTGCTGTGGCGACCCCTTACCAGAAAAAGCCGAAAGATAAACAACAACATAAACCTTTATTTGCAGAGGTCCTCTCCATAAACCCACATAAACATCAGTGACCTCCAATATGCAAACATGCTACAGCTAACAAAACACCCAATCCACCTAATACACATAAAGATACTAGCACCTGTGTGTCACCAAATAAGCCCTTAAGGCAGTGCACAACTATTTGAAATGTTTTAGTTATAGGTGACTCTATAGTGCGACATACAGACACCCCACTCACCAGGTTGAACAAGGAGAAGGTTACGGTCAGCTGCTTGTCTGGTGTAAGGATTCACCAGATCACACATGCACTCAAGTCTATCAACAAGTACCATTATGACTGTGTCATAGTTCATGTTGGTATGAACAACTTGAGATGTACCTCTCTGGACTATTTGAAGAGAGATATGATTGATCTCTCTGAATATGTGTCCCAGGTGGGTATGCCCCTTTCTTTGAGCAAGATTTTGCCCTCAGCTAGGATGATACCACAATGTCAACAGAAAATGATTGACTTCAGTAATTGGCTTAGTTTCTGGTGTCATTTTAAGGGAATCTAGTTCCTGTCAGCCTGGGAAGACATGGTGGATAGAACAAGCTGCTTTGCCAGAGATGGTCTTGCCTGGCACCTCTAGACTTTCTGTTGCTGGCTAAGGCACGTGCCTCCCTATGATGCCTTTTTTAGGCAAGATCACAACAACAAAATTCCTGACATGAAAATGTCAAACACAAAGAAACCATGGGTCATGCTACTAAACACTTAGTTTAAATCAGAAATTGCACTCTCTGGAAGCACTCGTCTCCCTGGAAGATGTTGGCATCTCTGCAGTCACAGAAACCTGGCTGAAGGCCACAGAAAGTACTCTGGCCTTGCAAGGCTACAATGCCTTCCACATTTTCAGACACAAATTGAAGGTGTGAGAACAAAAGGAGGTGGAGTATCTATCTTCATTAAAGATAATTACACCGCTAGACTCATTAGACACAAAAACTCTATGGCACTACTCCAAGTTCAAATTACCATGGGTAAGACCCCCTTTCAAGTCCTCATCAGTTACAGGTTGTATCCATGAAACAAAATACTCACACAGCTTATTTAGACCTACTTGGGACAATAAAGGTACAACCTAACATCCTAGTCATGGATGACTTCAACTATCCTTCCATTAATTGGGAAACTTACATGACCCCAAACTCACTCACACAAAAGTTCCTGGACTTTGTTAACTGAAATGCCCTGGAACAAATAGTGCACCACCCCAAGGGGCTCAAATACTCTAGACTTGGTCCTCACCAACATGAGTGACTGATGCAACACCTGAAGTGTGGGGCCCACACTGGTTAAATCCAACCATAAATCAGTCATTTTTGAAGTAACAACGGCATCAGAACTCCCCAAAGGAGAAGTCAGGCTGAAAAAACTTCAACAAAGCTAACTATACCCTCCTAAAGGAAGGCATAATCGACTTCCAAGCTTCAGTTTCCACAGAGGGCATTGGCGGCTATACTAAGGGATACACTTTTGCCCTGTATAAACAAATACACAGATGTATAGGCACAGTCATGCCAGACAGAATTAAAGCAAGATCATCAAGAAAAAAACCAAAACACCCTTCTGGGCATCAAGCATTAGTAAATTATACAAGTGAAAGAAGTTCCTGACTAAAAATACAAAAGTGAGATCCTAGAACTGGAATACCACCCTCCTTAGCCTAAACAATCAAATAAGACAACTTGTAAAATCTTCAAAGAGCAACTATGAGATAAATTTAGCAACCATAGCCAAGGATAACCATAAGGCTTTCTACAGCTACATCTGCAACCTAAAAGGTAGGACTCATATGTTTGCTGAACTAATGGTGGATGGCATCACACACACTGACCCTGCAGAAATTGCAAACCAGATAGCAGAGAGGTTTGGTAAATATTTCACTACCGATCCCCCCCAAACATACCACAAAACATGTCTTCATCATCTCCTCCTCTCTGCATCTCCAAATAGCAAGTCGCCAATGCTCTCTCTCTCCAAGGCTAAGAACACAGCCTCTGTGGGTTCAGATGGCATTCTAGGCTGTGTTCTTAATGTTCTAAAACAAGAGCTAGTTATTCCATTAGGCACTCTATTCAACCACATCCTGAGTACTGGCATTGTCCCCACTGAATGGAAAAACAATAACTGTTATTCCCCTCCACAAGGGTGGCTCGGCAACAGCCAAGGGTAACTATAGACCCATAAGTTTAACCAACCTCATCTGTAAGGCAATGGAATGAATCATCATGGTCCTCATAAATAAGGATATAGGTGACCTCCAAACTCTGGATCTGTTCCAGTTCATTTTTGTCAAGGGCAGGTCATGTCTGCTAAACATGTTGACTCCTTCAAGAATGTGATCAGAGCCAAAGATGAAGGCAAAGACATGTATACAGCCTATTTTAACTTGGCCAAGGCCTTCAACACTATCCCACATTCGGGCATCATTGACAAACTTACCCAGTTGAACATCAACCCCTATGTTGTCAGATGGGTTGCAAACTGGCTCACAGATTAACAGCACTCAGTAAAAGTGGGAGACTTTACCTCTACCAGCAAACCTATCGCCAGTGGGGTCCTACAAGTATCAGTATAAATGAAACAATTTTCAGCAGAGGCCCAGGGAGAAATGTTCAAGACACATGTCTTTGTAATGTAGGAGGGAATCAGAGCACCCAGAGGAAACGCAGATGAACAAATGAACACAGGGAGGACATGCAGACTCCACACAAAAGGCATCTCAGCTGAGAATTGAATTGGAGGACTTCTTGCTGTTAGGCGAAAATGCAAACCACTGCACCGCTGCACCACCCAGACTTATGTCTGGTTTACAGGGCTATCCCTGACTCAGAGCTAATGGAAATGCTCCACATTCATAAGTCAGATGGGACTAGAGTCACCCATTCCAGGGACCTCAATCTAGCCTGTGACATAAACAGAACCTGCTGGAGAGACAAATACATCTATCAGAGGCTGTCACTCCTCTGGAAATGGCTTCCAACCCATCTCAAGCAGACCACCTCTATGAACCTGTTTAAGCACAATCTGGATGACTGGATAGGAAACTGTAAATTTCTGCCTGGGATTGCCCCAGCTTCTCTCCTGGACATGGGTAGCCCTTGCCAGAAAAATCTTGGGCATAGATGATATTTCTCATTTAGTATTATATTTGGATTTAATGGCTAGGCTTGTAAAAACACTCAGATCAATGGCCTAGTAACATTCTATGAACCTGTGAACTATTGACCCATAAGCCCAAAAAGCCTCATTTGCAAGGCTAGGGAAGGAATCAGCATGGATCTTATCCACAGGGATATAGGGAACCTTCAACATACTTGACCTGACCCATTCTGTTTTTGTCAGGGGTAGAGCTTGCTTATTGAACTTTCGGGACTTCTATGATAATGATGAGAAAGACCTGGATGAGGGATAACAGGACATACTGCCTATATTGAGTTAACCAAGGTCTTTGATGCTATCCCCCATTCATGTCTCATAGTGAAGATCTCCCATATGGGAATTAAGCCATACAGTAATACCTGGATAGCCAACCGGCTCATTGACAGAACACACACTCTTAAAGTTGGCAACTACATCTCCACCACTAGCCACTTATCAGTGGAATACCACAAGGATCTGTACTGGGCCCTCAACTGTTTGGAAACTACTTCTCTGAAGTGCAGGCTATGGTAGATGGCCTGTGGTTTAACAAGTTTGCAGATGACTGTTAATTGGATGCACTCATATACAGTCCCCCAGTGATGGTAACATATTACAGAAGGGGTTGACACACACAAATGATTGGTGGCAAACTCACAAACTAAATCAAACTAAATCTTAAAGCAAACAATGCCTCATTGTCTCCTTTGCAATGGAGTATTCCTGTTAATTATGATATACATAGCACACATCTAAGGTCAAACACAGTGTTTTGAGACTTGGTAACACATGTTGATAACATTCTATGCTTTCATCACTATGTGTCCATAGTGTTGAGACACACATTCTGCATTGCGCACCTCATATATATGGACATCACATCCAAAACCACGGAGGTCATAGCTCTGTTGTACACTACCCTTATCAGACCACTAATTGAGTACAATGCTCCCTTCTGTCTGTACCTCACCAGATAACTGCAGCAATTGGAGAAAAAGCAAAAGTTTGTGACTGGGAGAATCCAGGGCCTCCAAACATGGCATACAGGAAAAGATTGAAATACATGTCACTGTACTCAGTATCATGCAGGCTGCTGAGAGGTGACCTATGCCTGGCCTACAGAGCAGTCTCAGACCCTTCCCTACTGCAAATCCTGGAAATCTGCAAATACAATGGGACGATAATAATTTGTTACAGGTCCTCAACCTAGTCTGTGGCATAAACAGAAGATGCTGGGAGACAGATATATACCCCAGTGATTGACACTCCTCTGTAATAGGCTCCCACTGAGTGTGAAGCAGTGCTCCTTAATGACCCTGTTCAAGCGCAGCATCAACAACTGACTGGGTGATTGTAAAGTCACCTTTGGGGTGGCACCAATGTCCCTCATGGAAAGGGCCAGTTGGTGCTGCTCACAAAATCACTCTGCTAACAACAACCATCTAACTATGCTCAGTAAGGGTACTTTTGAGTATAGCTAGGCTTGTAAACACCCTAGGGCCATTAGGCTAGTAGCCTATTATGAATCTATGAAGCTATGAACTTATGTAGGCCTCAAAAAATCTTCTCTCCCACTTGTCCTCCTGATGTCATCTACTATAAGTTGACCTGTACTCTTATAAAGTCAGACCTGTGCCATGGCACTTGCATAAAGTACTGTGTTCTGTAGTCTGTGTACATAGATAGGTAGGGTTCTGTTCTCACTGCAGTCAACTGAATGTGCATGTGCATACCCTTGCTTGATATTACAGAGAGCCTTTTAGACCAGCATGTAGGACACTGTTATTACCATATTCTCCTTAACAGACACTGCTAATGTCATCAGCTATAAAGTGTTGTTTGAGACACTCCCAGTCAGATTTATCCCATGATGTTTGCATAACATACTGTGTTCTGTAGTCTGTGTACTTAGATAGGCAAGGGTTCTATTCTCACTGCAGTCAACTTTGTGTGTGTGTGTGTGTGTGTGTGTGTGTGTGTGTGTGTGTGTGTGTGTGTGTGTGTGTGTGTGTGTGTGTGTGTGTGTGTGTGTGTGTGTGTGTGTGTGTGTGTGTGTGTGTGTGTGTGTGTGTGTATGAGATCTTGCTTGAAATTACAGAGAGCACTTTACACCAACATCTAGGACATTGTAATTAGCATATTCTCCTCAACAGACACTGCTGATGTCATCAACTATATCAGATTTGGGGATATGCAATACTCTCACAAGGGCAGGGTCAGAGACTGGCTTAGAGGCCAGGCAGATGTCACCTCATCTTATGAGCGACAGATTACAGTCACATGGCTTTTAATTTAGCCACATACATCATGGCATGGTTTGTAGGCCCTCTGTTTTCTTGATGATAAAGCCCTGTGGGCTCTCCAGCTGCTGCATGTGTCTGGTGAGGTACATGCAAAATAGACCATTATGCTCTGTTAGTGTTCTGATGAGGTTTGAGTACAGTGCTGTCATACAATCCTAAGATCTGAATATGATGGCTTGACTTATGATGTGCACAACATAGGCTTTTAATACCAGGCTTTCAATACCTGGGCACTTGGTGGTCGATGTTCAGATTGCTATCTACATGTGTTCCCAGTGCTTGCATTGCAGGGTTTCAACATATCAGGACTGTTGTCAATGCTGTGATTAACATGGAATTTCACTTTTCAGATGGGAAAAATAAAATAGACACATTTCTGCACTGAAGATCATGTGCGTTTGTCACCAGTCATTTTTCTGTATTACCTCCTCTGCTCCTGTACTATGTTATCATCATTGGTAGAGTCAGTTATTTCACCCAATATGCAAGAATCAGCAAACATGGTAAGACAAAGACCATATACTTTAGCCTGAACTGTTGAGGTTGAGAAATAGAGTCAAAACAGTGAAGGGCCAGTTGAGAAGAGTCCAAACAGTGAAGGGCCAAACAAAGACCCAGTGGTGACAGCTCTACTGGTACAGGTTGATTCATCAACTTTCACAGCATGTGTTCTGTTGGTGAGCCAGTTTTACCCATCAAGTGACGTAAGGATAAATCCCCAGCTGGAAGGGTTTGTTAATGATACCTGCATGGGGGATTGTATCAAGGGTCTATATTATGTGATCAAAAATTCAGATGTTCGAACACATAATGATCGACCGCAATTGAGCGAAATGGCAGAATGGCGAACATGTAAACGGAAATCTCTGTAAGGAGCAAGGGGTAAGGCAAGATGCAGAGGACAGGAAGAAATGGAAACAGATAATCTGCTGTGGCGACCCATAATGGGAGCAGCCCAAAGAAAGAAGAAGAAGAAGGGTTTAGTATTTTTCTCAATGTGGGAATGACCCATCTTAAATTTCTCCAGGTTTAACTTTATATTGCTACCAATTTTTATGGAAAAGATGTTTTTTTTCACCCACCTTCTTGTTTATTTCACTGTTGATCTTGAATATACCCCGATTTTTATATAAAATCTATTGAATTCTATTGGACAAGGGACTGTGTTGGATTATATATGCCTGATTACAATTCTTAGTGTCTATACTAGGGGGAAAATCATTATTAGTTTTTTGGACGTGAAGATTTCTAAAACCAACTATGGCTTCAAATGTAATGTGTATCATAATTCCACCTTTTGTAATGCCTACCTACACTATCTTAGCCATCATCCTAAACAACAGAAAAATGTATAGTGAAGGGTCAGGCTATTAGAGTGGTTAGAATGACCATGGAGAGGGAAGATGTAATAGAAGAGCTTGACCTTCTGAAGACCATGTTTTTTGAGAGAGGATACCCACCCCACATAGTTGAACCTATCATAAAAGAGACCTTGGATGAATGGGGAAAGAAATATAAACCCCTGTTGGGTAGTGGGAAAACTAGAATTGAGTCTAGGAGGGATGAATTTGGCTATGGACCAGGAACTATTCGAGATGAACAAGACAATGATTTCCCCCTAGTATAGATACTAAGAATTTTAATCAGGCATGTATAATCCAACACAGTCCCTTGTCCAATAGAATTAAGCAGATTTTTATATAAATATTGGGGAATATTAAAGGTCAATAGTGAAATATACAGGAAGGTTGGTGAAAACCCCATCTTTTCCATGAAAGTTGGTAACATACAGTTAAACCTGGAGAAATTTAAGTTGGGTCATTCCCACATTGAAGAAAATACTAAACCCTGTGGACGATGTTCCCGATGTGCGTATATTTTGCAGGTTTCATCTGTAGCTGTAAACAACAGGATTGGCAGTGTTATATATTTCAGAAAAGGCAACTGCCATACGAGTAAGATAGTTTATGCTGCTTTGTGCAACACCTGCAAAGGGTTCTACATTGGGAAAACTGAGGGGGCTCTTAAATGCAGGATAAATGAGCACTTACATGAAATTAAGAACAAGAAAGAGATGAATGCCCTTTATAGACATAGTTTGGAGTGCATTGGGCACACTGGGTTTAAGTTTGGTATTGTGGATGTGCTCAGCCTGGATGTGAGGGGAGAAGACTGGAAAAATCATTTATGTAAAAAAGAACTAATGTGGCAACTTAGGTTGGCCGCTAACTCACCTTAGGCTTAAATGACCACTTATCCATTTTCCCAGTTTTAAAGGAAAGAGCAAATCAAATCACATAGTTATAAAGTAGGTGTAATTTATTTCATTATTTATCATATATAAAGAAAATTATTTAAAGAAGTGTTTTCATGTAACTAATTGACATGACATAAGTGAAGTATTCATAGTAGGACTGTTTAGCATAAAATATATTTATATATTTTAATGTAACATTTTTTTTTAGAAATCTTTTATAATTTTATAGAGCTTTGAATGATTATGGCACTTTAAAAACAGCACACTGGTTAATTAATTAATTAATTCATTGATTTCTGAGTAATTGTGTGGAGAGTATTTAAATATTCAGATGTAGTTGGATTGGTTGTTCTGATGAAATCATATTTTTTGATGAAAGCATTCAGCATGCTTATTTGTGGATTTCTTTATTTATTATCTTACAGTCCTTGTGGTGCACTTTTTGGTTCTTGGTTCCTTTTTTTTTGCACCAACATACCACTTTGTTGTTCCAAACAATCACTTAGAACTGATAGAAAATCCATTGGTTTAAGTTGTGAAAAAAAAAGACCAAGGAAAAATACTTTATTCAATAACACTTAAAGGTACAATGGAGATCTTAATTTATAAGAACACCATTTGAGAGACTATCAATACAGAGGGGGAAAAAAAGCATTCAAATGAATAAATAAAGCAATGACTATGAACATCTGAGAATTGCCAAGTCATTGTGTCTCTAATTCAGGGACAAAGTGTTGACAGTATTGTTTGTTTATTTCAGGGAATATTACATTATAGGAATGTGCGCCATTAGAAAAGATACTTTTTCTGTGTCTTTGCTGTGAAGCCTGTTGGGATTTTGTGAGTGAAGTTTGTGTGCAGAGGTTGTTTTCTGAACTGACATGTGCCCTATCTAGAGAATAAAAGGCTAAGAACATTAATAGCACAGTAAACTCCTCAGTCACCATGAAAGTAAGAGTGGAAAAGAGGGCACACGTCTGTACATAAATCATAGAATAAACCAGTGGGGAATAATATGGAATGGCATGACGTTAATCTTTGCTCAAAGAAAGTAAAGAAAACAAAATACAGAAGCATTATTACTGTCCATGCCTCCTGACCCCCCCCCCCCATTAATCACTAAAACCCTGCTAATTCATTTCCTTTAATATGGAAGCCAACCACTGAGCAATCATCATCCAGGTAGTCATCAGGGCATTCTGCAACATGTTCTAATGTCCCTTCTTCCATGTCATATATGTCATTGAGGGAGGGACAGGCAATGGACACAGCATGGGTCAATCACCCGGTTTTGCACGTGGCATAACTCATCTGATGGAACAGACCTCCCATCTTTAATTACATGACTTCTGTTAAATCTTTGGTCTCCAGTGGACTGTCATTAGTCAGACACACACTCCAAAAAATGCCCCTCAATATCACCCAGGAGGACATGAGCTGACAATTTCTCAGCACTTCCCTCCCTTTCAGCTAGTTGTTCCAGTACCTGGGCTTTCACCAGAATCAGGGTCATTTCAGGCACCATCTCTCTGCATCAAGAAGCCAGCAAGATAGTTGCAAAGGCTATTGGCAATATTAGCACAATTAAGAGTGGCAGACACTCATCCACTAGTGTTTGATCAAATATAATGTACTGTCATGCAGTTCCATTCAAATAAGGATTTGTCATGACTTCTTTAATGTTAGTACATATATCTGCTTGCAGGAAGAATTCATAAATAATAAAACAGAAATGCTTTTTATTTTTATTTATTTATTTATATTTGTTGACCGGGAGTGTCCGACTGGACGTAGGTCCATTTTCAGCGGAGGCCCGGGCAGAAAAGCTCCACAGTTAAAATAAACAGACAGTAGTTACATTGGATCACATAGCGATTAACAATTTAGATAGCAATTGCTTACAACATATTTACAGATGAAGAACATAGTACATCAGTAGACAACTAGAATCTTTATCTGTGAAGTACATAACAGACATTAACAAATGTTACAATAAGAAGTTCCTGCTGTATAATAAGTACTAGGCTTATGAGCATCTGAGCTTGCTATAATCAAGGTAGTTAGTGGAGTGGAACGAAAGGTAGTGGTTGGATGGGGTGGGTGATATTAGAGTGGGAGTTGCAAGGGCATAGCCAGCATGTTTTTACGTGCACTATTAGTAAAGTTTTGAAGTGGGTGCATGATGGTATGGAGGTAATTATGGGTGGGAGGGAGTTCCATAATTTGGCTATGGCGCAAGAGAATAGTGCTTCACCAGCAGAGTTATTGGCTTTAGTGATCTGCAAGTGATTTTTGTTGCTGGATCTTAGTGATCTGGTGGTGCGATAGGGGTGGAGTAGATTCTGGAGGGATGGGACATTTAGTGGATGGTTTACTAGTTTGTGGGCGAGTGAGAGTTGATACCACTGAAGGAGGTGAGGGAGTTCAAGCCAGCCCAGTTCAGCAAGTGAGAGACAGTGGTGACTATGGTAGGATGCCCCTAATTAATTAATTAATTTTTAATTTCTAAACTCATCTCTTATAAATGAGCATTTTTTTGCACTGTCATATACGAAGAACTTATTATGAGAAATCATTCAGATAGTTGAATGAAAGCAATACCGAACATTTTTTGGGCAGACACAAGCACTCGAATAGGCAGATCTTCACAGTATGCTGCCATTATTTTGTGGAAGAAATGGGTACAGCAGAGACTGGGAATTTGATCTTTCTTTGCTGTTGCATAATCTCAGACTTGGTATAATTAAGTAACAGGTGATGTTATGGTACAGGGTGCTTGGCCCTGAAAAAAATCTTTTTTTTTGAGGTTTTTCATTATTTTGAGTTTTTTGTTTTGTCAGATCATTCTTTTATGGTTTGAACACTTAAGTGTTTGATTATACACAGAACACTCTGTTTACTAAATGTCATATACCTTAACAGAAAATGGAAAAACTTGTTTGACTAAATTAAGTCATTTTAAAGTGGTAAATTATAATTACCAGCACAAACAGATATGTTTAGCCCAGCAACAAAATGCAAGAAAATTGTTCATTACAGATCACAAGACTGGCAGCAAGTTTGTAAAACAGCAGTAAGTAGAAAAATATACCTCCAGTACAGGACTTTAGAATGTATACAGAATACATTGAAATGGTTTCTATCAAATGGGCGACCGGACTCTGCTTCATTCACATTAGTCTGAATCAACCCATTTGGTAGAATCAGAAGAACAAATGCAAAAATGTAGAAATGTACAACAACGAATGTAATATAGCATTTTCTGTTGTAACATTCTACATTTTCATGCAGATCGCACTATAGTGGGGATCGTAAAATGCACCCTTTCCCTCACTATAGTGCAATCTCGGAGTTTGTATATTTAAGTAGTAGGGGGTGGGGGGGTGCAAGGGGGATTGCCCCCCCCTGCAAAAATGTTTTGTTATTGTTGACTGGAAGTGTAGCATTTTCAGTAAAGTCGACATTTCTGAGATGCCGACTTTACTGAAATACTTCCATGTACATTTATTTGGTTCATTCTCGGCTTGGCTTGGGAGTGCCTTCTGTGTGGAGTCTGCATGTCCTCCCTGCAGTTGGGTAGCGTTCGAAGGACATGCATGCGTAAATGGGCGTGCCTTCGTTGAAGGCTGGGCGTCAAGCTGGCACCTCAGCGTTTCGTAAAAAGATCTACTGCCAGTCATTAGCGGACCGGAGTTCTGCTGTGGTGACCCCTTACCTGGAAAAAGCCGAAAGACCGACAACATTCTTGTGATTTCCAATATTATGGTTCAGAAAGCTGAACACCCACACAATGTCAGTGCAAGAATACGCTAATAAACCCCTTGAAACATATTTATGGTTATTAATCACATTAAAGACATAAAAATAAGTAATTTACAAAGATTAAATGCGACTTTATCTGTGATACAGGAGCATGTGCATGATACACATGAAACTCTGTGCGTGTCCTTCCACGTTCAAAAACACGGACACAGGCAGAGCCATCCTGCAACAGTGAAATCACATTACCATGGATAACTGTGTCTCACTTCTAGTTCCAAGAGGGAAGTATTAGTAACACAGACTGTTTGAAAGTAGCTTTCCTGAAAACAATATTACTTTTGCTATGAAGTGTACAACACCCCTCATGTAGGGTCTGCGTTCCCTGTTTAATGTAATCGACAATGTGCTTAATACACCTCAGACTAAAGAAGTTTGCCCCCGCACAGACGAACTTGGTGAGTTGCCCAGTTTTGTTAGTGGCACTGAACCTTCAGTAAACTGCACTCAGTAAAAGACACCATGCTTACAGCAGTTTATCTAGTGAATCTGAAGTGAAAGCAGAAATGCAAAGTGTGTTATTGGTCTAGGACATGGAACCAGGTGAGCATTACATCTATGGGGCATTCCTTGCAACGTAACTCATTTGAAAGAGTGGAATTGTTCAAGGAAAGGACAGAAAAATGTTTCCAAAAAATAGTTATATTAATTAATTAATAAATTGATCGATTAATTAATTAATCAATTAATTAATTAATTAATTAATTAATTAATTAATTAATAATAATTGCCACATTAGCATAACTGATCACGGATTTACCCATCTCTTGGTAATATTTACTTATGAATGAGTTTCACCTTATTGGGTAAACCATGCCTGTTATGGATAAATACTTTATCAGATTACCACAGTAGAATTTTAAAATGTTACAACATTAACCATACAGATTCATTTTCTCAACGTCTGTCTTATCTGTACAGCAGTGCCTTTAATCTGTTTTAACATCTCAGATTCAGCACAAGCTTAACTTTATATAGCACCATTTTTGACAGTGTCTTGCAGTAAATAATGCATCACTCACGATAACTGGTGATTATTAAAATATACTGGCTTGGAATACAGAATGAGTTCTGGGGATCTTTAAGGACTCAGTATGGATGGTAGAAAATGACATGAGTTTTGGAACAATGATGTTTAAAAAGACAAGAATAAATAACAGCATGAACTGTAAAAGAATTATTAGAACATTATTAATTCTGCAGCTTGCAGAAATAATTTTTTGGGTTGATTTATCTCTTGACCTCTGCTTGCCTTTCCTCATCCCTTACACATTTTACACCAATTTCTTCCCTTGTCCATTACTTTACAATGGAAATCTTAGGGTTGAGTAGCAGTGATCTGAGCTGTAATGCCACCACGGGTCCACATTTTTATTTTTATTTTGCCATCTAGGTAGTGTATTCATTTTGGGATGCTTGCATGCCCAATAACATGCAAACCCCCAATTAGAACATCAGCTGGCTACCTACAGTTTTCAGGACTCTATGCCTGTTTACCTCCTGATTCCCCACCAGGGTATGACCATGCAGAACAAGCTCCCATATGATCTCCTAAAGATGGAGACCAGAATAGTGGTCATTCAGTTATCTCCCTGTAGATATTTCCTGGACACTTGACTTTCTGAATTAAGTGGGTTAGCAACCATGTAGAGAATAAAATCTTAATATAGAAGATTTTTCCCTTGAATTCATGAAAAGTAGCCAAGTATTAAATCATCACACATCAAATCAGGGAAGGCAACACATTAAGAAACATTTTTATAGACGCAAATTTCAGGATGCTCCATACTCATGACTGTACATATCCACATCTGCTGACAATGAAACCATCTTCCTAGAGACTGTGAGTCCTTTCTTCTTGAATGGAGACGTGCCCTACCTGCATTCCAACAATAGCTAGGTGGAAAGTGCCATCATCCATACAACTATATATGAGGCTGTGCCCCTGGCAATGCCAAATAATCCATTGGTCAGTGAAGGAAGGCATCCTTGTCACAAATACCTGAGTGTCATGCTTCACTCCTCCCCAGCCTAGGGTCATCCATGTTCCAAGAGTGACCTTAATTGCCCCCCCCCATCCTGCTCCATTTCTTCTCTGAACCTCTCATCACTGAGGGCATTATCTGTGGAGTACATTCTATTAAGACCTACTCGAACCCCAATAAATTGACATGAGCATCACAATACCATCGGACATCCTACATCTTCACCCTGGCATGTGGTCTATCCCATACATATGGTTTATGAAGCCTACTGTCACTAGCTTGGGACCACCAACATTATGTGTTCAGAATATGACTACTGTTAAATCGCAGGCCTTCACCTCCACAAGAACAGTTGAGTAACCAGTAACTAAGCTGCCTTGCACCAGGCTGGGTTAGTCGACATAAGCCCTTCACATCTGTCCTCCCTTAATTAGCTCACCCAAAGGTCACAAACCTGACTAGAGTCATCTAGTTCATAGCCAGAGTTTTATATCTTTATACCACTGAGCGGCTTAAGGTCACTCTCTCTCTCTATTAGGATTAAAAGGAATACTTCCATATCCCAAGAGTTCTACAACATCTGATTTAACACTACATCTATATGCAACAAAATGTGACTCAGTCAACTGACTTAAATCATGTGGTCCCCAGTCAGACTGAGCTCAGTGATCTGCATGCATCCTGTTCTTTTTCTTTAGCTCATCAGAGTCTGGTTTATCTTGGATTTATGTGTGAAATAATACGCAGACGCTGTCCTGGACAGCGTTTAATGCGAAAAGGAGAGTAAGAGGCTCCAAGAGGTGAAGATAGCGATATTTCTCTGAATGGGCATAAATAGACAGATATCATTGTTTTTAACACCTGAAAATGCTGTCTGGAAAAATCATGAAATTTTCTATAAAATGTGATTCAATAAAATGTGTTTTCAGTGATTTATGACTCAATGTCAATGTTGTTTAGCCAAAATATATATATTCGCATATGCTTAGAGGTGGGCACAATATATTAAACAGTACAAACAGTAAATTAAATGGAAAGAAGGTATTTTATTAACTGTGATAAAAGATGTTGAATCAACATTTGAACTTAAAATGATAGATCAAAAGGAGGTAAACAGGTGATGAATGGGAGAAAGTTTGGAGGGAGTGTCCTTGGTTCCAACAGTTCTGAATTAAGGAAAATATGAAATGACATTTGAATAAACAGTTTTGGCTAAAGTCATCAAGAGTGATAAGGAATACTTTTATTTAACATGATAAATAAGGAAATCAGCAGAAACAGGTTGAAGGGCAGGTTAAGGTGTTAATGGTAATCAGGATAGTTGTAACTTGTATTAGGACTGAATATCAACCTTGTATATGAGCTTTGAATTATAAAAAACATTTGTTATCTATTTATTGTCATCTATTGACTGGTGAAGTCTGGGTATGGAAACCTTTTCAATGAAGTCCAGAAGAAAAACACTCTACTGGTACAATGTAATACAAGATGTAGTGTAAATGAACACAAGTGAATTAAACATTAGTGGAATCCTTGACTGTGCAACATCAGAAAATGATACACAGGGGGTGCGGAGCCTAGATGGTCAACTGAGAACAGTGTATTTTGAGAGCTCCATAAACTAGTATAGTAATATAGGAAAATGTTATTATTTTCAAGTTTAAAATGTCAGCTATCTATAGATAAACCAAAAAGAACGAATGCCCTCCAGACAAAACCAATACCAAAAAGAAACAGGAGTGCAAATGACTCGGAGAGAAACCACAAACTTGCTTCAAGCCAAATAACTGAATTTTATTACTATTCCACCACCAGAACACATAAAACATTAACGCTTTGTATTACACCATGCATTTTCATCCTCATTCAATGGACTTCATCAGATGCTCCATTTAAAATCTCTAATTCCATTTATACTGTTTCTAAAACCAAACGAACCAATACAATACCATCACCATTCTTTTTGAAACTTAAATTCTTAATGAACTACCTTAGAAACAGGTAAAACACCAGGCTTAAATGATTACCTGTCTATATTACCACTTTTAAAATTAAGGTCTGCTAAGTTGTGAAAGAAAGTTTGTTATATGTAATATTTAGGTGGAACAGAAGGTGGCACTGTTCATTAAGAATTTAAGTTTCAAAAAGAATGAATCAAATAAATTCTTTTATAGTAAAATATCCATTCTCCTATGTTACAGATGTACAAAAGTTTTTTTAAAGGTAAATGTGGTGGAAAATGATGATTTTATTCAATAAAATGTATTTATAATAATATTTTATATAAAAAAACAAGGTAACATTTATGAGTTTAAAGGAGGTACATGTGATTAATATTCATGAGCCCAAATGAGAGATTACTTGTTTTTTAAATCAAGTGATGGTATTTTATTGGTTTGTTGGTTTTAGAAACAGTATAAATGGAATTAGAGATTTTAAATAGAGCATCTGATGAAGTCCATTGAATGAGGACGAAAACGCATGGTGTAATACAAAGCGTTAATGTTTTATGTGTTCTGGCGGTGGAATAGTAATAAAATTCAGTTATTTGGCTTGAAGCAAGTTCGTGGTTTCTCTCAGAGTCATTTGCACTCCTGTTTTTTTTTTGGTATCTATAGATAAACTATTAAACTACATAAATATCAATTTTGGTGGAGATATACAACAAAATTTCATGTCAAGTAACTTGGAGATGTATTGAGTCGCTGAATATGAACAACTCAAGGAATTCTCATCCAGATGCTACTTTGAAAAAAGAACTGCTATTGATGTCATCTACCTTACAGGAACTATCTTTGAAGATGGATGGCTTTAAAATGATTTAGAAAACCTCAAATTAAATTCTCAAAAACAGACTGATACTCTTAAGGAACTATTACAGGAACACCATACAAAAATAACAAATATAGAGACTTCTCTAAATGACATTGAAGGGAGACTCAAAGAGGAAGAATTCCAAAAAGAATTTCTGCATAAACAGAGTACATGGATGCTTAAAAAAATAGATGACTTAGAAAACAGAGAAAGGAGAAACAACATTAGGATCTTTGGTCTGCCTGAAAACACTGAAGGAGAAGACATTATTTCATTCTTAACAACCTGGATTCCTAAATTTTTAGATGTGAAAGAGGGACTTTCATTTGTAATTGAAAGGGCGCATAGGGCATTGAGGAAACCTGCTTCTAACTCAATAAATATTCCACCTAGATCTATAGTTATAAAATGTCTTTCATTTCTGGACAAGGAACTAATATTAAATTCTGCTTGGGGAAAATCACCCTTAAAATACAATCAAAGCCTGCTAAGGTTTGACAATGATTATTCTTCCAGAATACTAGAACAGAGGAAAAAAGTCTGGCCAATAATAAAATTGTTGAAACAAAACAACAGTAAAGCACAGCTGGCCTTTCCAGCCAAGATAAAAATACATTTTGCCAATGAGATGAGAACCTTTAATGACTTAGAAGAAGCTACTATATTCATCAAAAACAACAACATAGTGTATATCCCAGAAGAAATGGAATGGATGGCCCCTACTCTTAAAAGAATAAAAGAAACAAATCCTTGGACTGATGCTAGAAAGAAGAAACAAAAAAAAAATTGATTCCAAGATAGCTTTCCAAAAAAATAACTTTTACAACTACATCTCTCAAAGTATCAACTGATATGGTACATCACTTGTTCTCTGTTTTATTTAAAAAGGAAGGTTTCTTAAACAACTGAAAAACAGTAATGCTTTATTCAGAATGTTCAAAGAGTCCAATAATTCTTCACAAACAAAAGTAGGTCAAGATGGGTTACTATTTACATTATATATAAACCAAACAAAGCAACATGTAATACAAACATAGAAGTTTCTATTCCCCTACTTGAACTCAGTGAATACTTATCTTGTTCATTTTTTCATTAATTTTACTTATAATAATTGAAGTAATTAATTAACTAATTCAATAAGGTACTGTTCATCAGAATTCAGACTCAAATGTAACAAATTAACATCATATATAATAGCAGTAACAGTAAAGTGTTGTGAAAAAAAATGCTGTCATGGAGACTAATGCCTTATTCAGTTAAAGTATGATTTAGAAAGTTCATGTATATCCTGGTTAAATAATAGTAGTAAGCTCTTAGTACAAATGTCATTATTCTGTCTAAAAATAGTTAATATCAATTATGGCAGGTATCACAGCTATGAGTGCTGTTTGATCAGTCCTGATATGGTGTGAGTGGATGCAGCTGTGTCTGGCAGCTAGTACAAATGTCATTATTTTGTCTAAACATAGTTAATATCAATTATGGCAGGTATCATAGCTTCGAGTTCTATTTAATCATTCCTGATATGGTGTGCGTGGATTATTTCATTTTTAACAACCTGGATTCCTGAATTTTTAGACTTGAAAGATGGACTTTAGTTTGGAATTGAAAGGGTGCTTAGAGGACTGAAGAAACCTGCTTCTAACTCAACAAATACTCCACCTAGATCCACATTTCTAAAATGTCTTTCATTTCTGGGCAAGGAACTAATATTAAAATCTGCTTGGAGAAAATCACCCTTAAAATACAATCACAGCCTGATAAGGTTTGACAATGATTATTCTTCCAGGATGCTAGAACAAAGGAAAATAGTCTGGCCAATAATAAAACTATTGAAACAAAACAACATTAAAGCACAGCTGGCCTTACCAGCCAAGATAAAAATACTGTTTGCCAATGAGATGATAACCTTTAATGACTTAGAAGAAGCTACTATGGTCATCAAAAACAACAACATAGTATCTATCCCAGAAGAAATGGAATGGATGGCTCCTACTATCAAAAGAATAAAAGAAACAAATCCTTGGACTGATGCTAGAAAGAAAAAAACTGATTCCAAGATAGCTGTCCCAAAAATAACTCTTACAACTACATCTCTCAAAGTATCAACTGATATGATACATCACTTGTCATCTGTTTTTATTTTAAAGAAAAAAGGAGGGTTTCTTAAACAACTGAGAAACAGTAATGATTTATTCAGAATGTTCCAAGAGTCCAATAATTCTTCACAAACAAAGGTAGGTCAAGATGGGTTACTATTTACATTATATATAAGCCAAACAAAGCAACATGTAATACAAACATAGAAGTTGCTATTCCCCTACTTGAACTCAGTAAATACTTATCTTGCTCATTTTTCATTGCTTTTACTTATAATAGTTGAAGTAATTAATTAACTAATTCAACAAGGTACCATTCATCAGAGTTCAGACTCAAATGTAACAAAATAACATCGTATATAATAGCAGTAACAGTAGAGTGTTTTGAAAAAAAATGCTGTCATGGAGACTAATGCCTTATTCAGTTAAAGCATGATTTAGAAATGTCATGTATATCCTGGTTAAATAATAGTAGCAAGCTCTTAGTGCAAATGTCATCATTATTCTGTCTAAATATAGTTAATATCAATTATGGCAGGTATCACAGCTGTGAGTACTATTTGATCAGTCCTGATATGGTGTGAGTGGATGCTTGTGTCTGGCAGCTAGTACAAATGTCATTATTATTTTGTCTAAACATAGTTAATATCAATTATGGCAGGTATCATAGCTTCGAGTGCTGTTTGATCATTCCTAATATGGTGTGCGTGGATGCAGCCATGTCTGGCAGCTAGTACAAATGTCATTATTATTCTGTCTAAACATAGTTAACATCAATTATGGCAGGTATCATCACTTCGAGTGCTGTTTGATTAAGACTGACATGGTGTGTGTGGATGCAGCTGTGTCTGGCAGCTGTTGTAAGTTGATGTTTTTGTCTCCAAGAAGCTGTGAGTTGTGGCTTGTGATTGAGATTTAGTGATGCTTCTGTATTAGAAAGAGACATTTGGTGTTTTAGCCTGGATCCAGGGGAAGAGGGTAGATAAAACTGTGATTGTGGATATTTTTACAGAGAATAATTTGTTTATACATTTGCTGAGTGAGAGGTGGGAAGGCTGGAAGAATGTGTTATCTCTTGTTGTGGCGGCTTGTTGGGAAGTTTTCTTTCTTTCTTTCTTTTTTTTTTATCTGTTTGCTCTCTGTTCTTTTCCTGGTTGCTGCCTTACTGAAAGGGAGGGAATTTATGCTTGAAGTTGCAGTGAAGTGAAGCTTTGCTTCAGGTGCATCATTAGCCTCTTTTATGCAGTACATAGACACACTAACAGAAGCAGATGTTCCCAGGTTGCTATGGTAACGGAGGCAGAGTGACGATAATGCTTAATGGCTCTGAGGACCCTCCGAGATGATTCTCGGCAATGAAGTTTTTGGTTTAAAAACAAATAATAAAAGGGCTGTTTTTTAAACCACATATACACATATTGATGGTCTCCCAACATGTCGTTTAGCTCATTAAGTTGATTCTTGATAAAAAATAAATAAATAATAATAAGCACAATTTTATATTTAAAGTGCATTTTGGTCCAAACACATTAAGGACTTACATAGGAATGAAAGTCTGAGTTTTTGTGAAAGACCTGTTCTTGTGCAGTACCCTTTGTAATGATCTGGAAGGTGAGCTTGCTCAGACATGTCAGGCATTTGGGGGTAGCTGATTCTAGGGGCATTTGGGGTTGCCAGGAAGTACTAGAGATTCATCAAATTTCCTTCATGGAAATATCTGTGGGAATGAAAGATGTGTTGAGTGGTTCACTGGCACAGTGGCCACTGCATGGAGCTGGCTGGTAAAACGGAACAGGACAAATATTGGTTTAGATATTTTAAGAACAGTCTGAAAACACACCACATGAACTAGTGAATGGTATTTTGGCAAAACTGGATGGGTATTGGTGCCCGTGCTTGAAGTACTGATATGTGTGTATGTAAGGATGGAAATATACTTATAATAAATAAGAAACTGGAAGGGTCTCATAATTTAAAGTTTATGGACTGTATAAACATGCTTGGAAGGAGCTAATAATAAGAATAAACATTACAGCTTATGGTCTCTCAAATAACTAAGCAACAGCAAAAATAAACACACACACAATAGTTATGCAATGTATGATTTTAGTAAATCTAGACATAAAATATATAATTGTCATATAAGATGAAGCAGTCTGTTGAATTTAGATATTAAAGACAGGATTTAATAACATGGGCTTGTGTATAACATTACTGTCTTAACTTGTCACAGATGACATACATTACACTGAACATCAAGTGGAAGCATGCTGATGTTCTTATATAAGTAAATATGCATAACAAGTCATGTAATTGCTTTAACTTGAATTGTAGTTTTTGTAACTCATCTTGACCATATATAATACTTAAGCGGTTACCAAGGTAACTAATGTTTATACATGACATCAAACTGACAAAGTTGTTCAAGAGAAACAATAGAAACCTGAACTTGAAATATCACAGAACGTAACAATCATATTCTGAACAAATAGTATTAAATTGACGATAGACACCCAGTTTAATAACATGGGCTTGTGTATAATAACACTGCTGTTTTAACTTGTCATAAATGACATACAGTATATTGAACATTAAGGGGAAGCATGATGATTTTTTCATATAAGTAAATGTGCATAACAAGTCATATAATTGCTTTAACTTGAATTGTGGTTTTGTAACCCAGCTTGACCATACATAATACTTAAGCTATTACTAAGGTAACTAATGTTTTATACATGACATCGAACTGACAAAGTTGTTCAAGGGAAACAATAGAATCCAGAACTAGGAATGTCACAGAATGTAACAATTACATTCTAAACAAATAGTATTAAATTGACAATAATCACTCAGTTTAACCTTTGCTGATTATACAAAATAGAATGTTGCCATTTAAATCTAAAAACTTTCAGTATATGCTATAAATGGCAATTTATGAATATGGAAAATGAACTTATAATCATTAATCACAATAAGTTAATTTGTTGTTTTTAACCTATAAGTTCATTCATTTTATAATAAGAAATGATAGATATGAAAATCCTTATGTGTAGGAAATGGGGGGAAGAGGGATACACTGATAATTAAAATGTACTAACTTCTATCAATGTTCACATAAAACAAATTTGATGCTTTAAGTAAGTTAGCAACAAACAAAGCGGTTACTTAAACACTGGAAACAATGAACTATAACTTCTGATATATCCGGTAAAATACATTGTATTATAAACATTAGGTATACATATTATTACCATCTATTTATATTAAGTAATATGTTTTGAAAGACTTCATCAATAAGGGTGAATATGTTAAATAACTGTGTGCTATAATCTTTTACTGAGGTTTTATATATTATACATCCTACTTTACTATGATTGAATTGCTTGTCATCTACCTTTCATGTAAATACTAATTGTTTATACAATATGTAGACATTTATATTGTATTAGAATTCTGTCCAATCTACAATAGTACTATATCTGTTCAAAATAATATAAATATTGCTTATTCCTATTACAAATATTCTCCATATGATAATTCGATTTATGGAGCTCAGATGTTCTGGATTGTCAAGGTATGAGTGATAATCTGATGGACTTAGGTTTACCCATCAGATAAGGAATTCTTTTCATTCCATGGCTAGTGCGGATCTTAGTTTTGTTAACATTTATTAATTTAAATTTGTTATTTCATAAAAACATTTTTAGTATGCCTAACCAAAGCATTACTTTATTTAAACACTCAAAATATAAAACTGATAATTTCCTTTTAAAGCTCAAACATACACATTATAGTTATCAGAGGAAAATGTTTAATAGTTACAATAAAACAAAAAATACATAGTGTAAATAACCTAAGATGGATTTAAATGTATTATCTTTAAATACCAATGGCTTAAACAATCCTATCAAGAGATCAGATCTACTGAAAAATTTAAAACTGAGCAAAGCACAAATTGTCTTCAAGAAAATCATTTCAAAACAAATGACAATTACAAATGGAATCCTAAGGAATATATGATATTAGTGCAATCCACTTATAAGACAAAGACAAAAGGAGTAACAATTTTATGGAAAATGAATGTGATTAACTCAGAACAAGTTTACAAGTATGAAGATAAAGAAGGCCTTATGGCATTAGTAATATTTAAATATAATAACAGAATATGGACCCTAGCCTTTCTATACTGGTTCCCAGGGACTGGAACAGGAACTGTTAAAATACTTTGCTTTCATTTCCAATAATTATAAAGGCAACTTAATATTAATAGGAGATTTTAACTGTATATTTGATATAGCTGAAACTACAAATAAAAGACCGCTGCATGCATCTGCTGTATCAAACACTTTAAACAAGTGGGCAGAATCATTTCATTTTGTAGATAATTTCAAATTTAAAGAAGGTAAATCTTTGTTGTTTTCCCTACAAGATCACAGGTTTGGTACCCAAACTAGAATAGATAAAATATTTGCTGCCCATGACTTACACACTAAAATCATTAATTTCTCAACTCCGTGTCCCTTTTCAGACTATAATTCACTGATGCTAAAACTTCAAAATGGGTACAAACCATTAATCTTTAACTCCAGTATTCCAGCATATATAACTAAAATTAAAGAGTTCAAATCCTGGTTATTATCTGAATTACAGTTCTTCTTAGATATTAATTACACCACAGAGATAAATAAAATAATGATATGGGACTGATTAAAAGTTTAAATATATGATAAAACCCTAACTTGGTATAAAAAATCAGAGAATAGGATTCTGAATTATTAGATCTGCAATCCAAACTTTTGTCAGTAAAAGCAGAAAAAATCTAAATAATTTGGAGATGAAAAAGAAAGTAGAAGTATTAAACAATAAATACAATTAAATTCTGGCACATAAAACTAGTTTAGCTTTAGAAAAACTAAAAATTAATACATTGGTCACTTCTCCCAAATATCTACATAATGTATTCACAAGAATCAAAATACAATCAAAAGCTAATAACATTATAAATATCTTCCATGAAAAGAAAGGGAGAAAAATCTCGGATATAGGTGACATTTTTGATGCCTATAGAAATTACTATATGGAACATTTCCAAAAAGAAAATATACATATTGATCAATTACATCTAGATGAAAATGTTCTAATATAAAAAAATACCAGAAAAATTAAAACTAGATCTGCAAGCACCCATATCTTACAAAGAAATTACAGATACAATAAAAAAGGGTAACAATAATAAAGCTCCAGGTATGGATGGGATAATTATGGAAATATATAAACTTTTTCCTTCAAAGATACTATCCATCTTCCATAAAACTCGATTAGAAATTCAGTCACAAGCTTTAATACCACCCTCTGGGAGATATTCCTTAATCACACCAATTCTAAAGAAAACAAATCCCCAAACCTCTATACCTCATATAGACCTATATCATTATTAAATAATGACTATAAGATATTCATGACAATATTAACTAACAGAATGAAAAAAAAAACATTATACAAAACAATAAATAGTGATCAAATTGGATTTATATATCATAGACACACACATGACAATATTAAAATGATAATTTCTCTTATAGATAATGTTAATAAAGAAAGTAACGAAACACGCATAATTGGCTTGGATATAGAGAAAGCCTTTGATTCCCTAAATCGGGACTATTTATTCAAAATCATAATGCTATTTGAATTTCCTGCATCCTTTGTTCATCTCCCAAAGAATATGTATACAAATAATTTAGCGTATGTCAAGTTAGGTCCTTTTACCTCTGAATCTATACATATAACAAAAGGCACTAAACAAGGATACCCCATGTCACCGATTCTATTTGCTCTGGCTATTGAAATAGTGACAGATTCATTTCATAACAATATAAAAATCAAAGGACTAGATGTTTATGAACATTACAATTCTAAAGTAATGCTATTTGCAGATGACATATTACTAACATTATCTAATACAAAGGAGTCATTAGAAGAATTAGATATATTAATTGACAAATTTCACATGACTTCAGGACTCCATTTCAATAAATCAAAATCAAAATTTGTATTTTTAAATAAAAAAAAGTACTGCAGACTAAGGGGGATCACATCATAGGGAAACAAAAATCTCCCTTAAAATATCTAGAAATTGAGTTATGCAAGGATAACAATGAATTAGTCACAAAAACTACAGTAATATCATCAATACAATTAAAATCTCTGTGGAAAAATGGAGCAAAATAATATTGACATTTGATGATAGACTACAGTTAATAAAAATGGCTTTACTGCCCAAGATCCTATATATAGCCTTGGTAATACAACTGTTACCAGAAAGGAATATACTTAAAGGAATAAATTCATGTCTAATAACATTTTTATGGCTTCCCAAAAGAAACAGAATAGCTTTAATATAGCATATCAGACCATGGAAACAGGGAGGGTTAAACTTTCCTGATATAGAAACATATATAAAGGCATCAATATCTAAAACAATCTCAGATTGGATAAGTCCAAATTAGTCTGCAAATTGGAAAGAATTACTAACTGTAATATCAATAAATGAATTTGATTTACAAAAAAAAAAAATGTCAAATAGATAAAAACAATTTGCCATGGCACATATAATGTATTAGTATGCAGTATAACATAACTAAACCCATTAAAACTTGTATGATTAATTATTACATTGACTCATTTAGGAAAATTATTAAAGCAAATATATATTTAAAAATATGGTTTGATCTTTTAACACCATTTATAGTCACAAAGAACTTGCCACATAAAATATATAGAGAAATTATTACTTCCTGGGAACAGAAAGGATTTGTTTGTTGGCTCCAATGTATCAAAGAATTAAAAGTTTTAGATATACAAGAAATCAAAACAACATACAAAATTCCACAACAGGACTGGCTAACGTTACAGAGTATTCTATCATATTCACAAGATTTAAATAGAATAATTAACAAATTTTCATTTAAAGAAATACCTAAATTTACGAAATACATATATGAAACCATATTTAATGACTTTGACATGGGAAACAGTATTTCAAAATTTTACAAAATATTGATAAACTATAAAACAACACTCAAAACCTCATATTGGAAATATATAACAAAAGGACATTCAATACAGTTAACTGAAGATATTAAAACAAATATGTTATTATCGATAAAATATACATCCTTTACACAATACTGGGAAGTTTTTTTAATTGGAAATCCTTGCACAGAGCATTCTCAATCCTAGACAGAATCAGTAGAATTAGTTTTTCCATAAAAGGAATATGTTGGAGATGTGAGCAAATACACAATGCAGATTGGAACCACATTTTCTTTGTTTTTGTTAAAATTAAGTCATTTTGGAATGGTATTAATAACTTTCTACAAGTTTTATTTAATGAGTCATTTTAACTAAAGCTCTTATATTATTAAATGTGAACGAAGGCCCTCATTTGAATAGGTCAAACATGTATCTAGTATGGACTATATTTGCAATTTCAAGGAAGTGTATAACAAGACGATGGAATACAAACACAATAACAACTTTGGAAGACTTCTACAGCCTACGGAAGACCACAGCATTATTGGAAATTAAAATTAAAGAACTAAGTATTTATCCAGAGTCATTTATCAACAACCTTATTGTTGACTGACACTATATAATAATTGATCAGACACTCTACTAATGAATTGGACATACTCATAAAGTAACTGTATACATTAAGATATGTTATAGGGTCAGACTAATGTAAATAGTGTACATAGTGATTTAAGATGTTATATATAAATACTATGGAATTCATTCAAATGTATTTGAAAAATAAAAAAAATGTTGAGAAAAAATAGAAAATGATACACAGTAGCATATTAAACTGGTTCACATTATGTAAAAGCATACTGTATAAAATATACACTCACCATGGTTCATACTGGTACAATACATTCTCAATAGTGCAATCATAACAACATGTTAAGATGAATAACTTACCTAAGGAGAGGATATGACATAATATGCATTTACAACTTTTTTCCATGTCTATTGAAAACAAAAAGCTGAACATTAGATTAGAGCAGCCCTTAAAAAATGCATTCCCATACACCAGTCTGCCTTTAGGTAGCACCTTCAGCATCCCGCACTGGAAGATGAAAACACAATAATATCTGTGGACTATAAAACATTCTTGGAAGAACTTTCCTTGCAAGAATTTTTGTCTGAGGGGAAGAAGTGATGTTATTATGGTTAGCCAAGATTTAAGACTGAAAATCCTTATTAATAACATTATCGGTTGCTCATATGTGCCTATTTTAATAGCTTTGATATATCACAATCAAAAACTTGATAATCAATATGTTTAGTAAATTCATAATCACCACAAAACCCTCATGCATGTTATGCAAATTCAGAAGAATGAATAATTTTATACTGTTTTGATATGCTGTGATCCTCAGTTAGTTCCATTTATGAGAGATTTCAGTAGCTACTGTCTGTAGGTTAATGGTGATATGATATTTTGAAGAAATTTTGCTAACTTCTCCCCATAAAAGAAACTTAGGATAAAAGTCTTACAGAGTCATAGGTTCATAGGTGTGTATTAGGCTAATGACCACAAGGACCTTTTTAGGCCTAACCATGCATCCCAAATCTCTGACAAGTTCTGGTACCCTTGATAAATGTAATGTAGGGGATTGGGAGATGAAATATTTACAAGCATGGACTCAGAAGAATAACCATTTACAGGCCACCTGTGTCCATTAGAGACATACGTGCTAAACCAGGGATGAGCTTTCTTTTCTCCATCCAATTGCCCAAGTTACACTTGAAGTGGGTTATGGAGGAGCTCTGCTTCACATGAATAGGGAACGTAATCCAAAGAAGAGGCAGTCTCTGTGATAGATAACTGGTTCTATTTATATCACGAGCAAGGTTTAGGTCTTTAGAACAGGTAATTCTGGTGCTGTTTTTTTTTTTTTTTTTTTTTTGCAGATATGCAAGAGGTCCATCAGGGTGGGGACTGAAAATGCCATGTATGCCAGGCATAGATCTCCCCTCAACAGCCTGTAGGAGACAGAATACAGAGATACAGTCTTGAGGCAGCCTGTCTAGGACATGTTACTTACACCTTGCATTCTTTTAGTGAGGAGCCTCTGTAGATGTTCCAGTTGTTAGATGTATCTGGTAAGGTACATACCAAAGGGGCATTGTACTCAATGATAGGTCTGATGAATGCTGAATACAGTGGAACAATGACCTCCTTTGACCTAGATGTCACACTTTTGTTAATTTTACACAGCAAAGAATAATTTCCTCACTACTGTAGACAAGTGATGGTCAAAGGCTAGATTACTGTCTATGTCTGTTCTCAAGCCTCTGACTACTGGGTCATCTGTTAGGGGTGTGTTGTTTGTATGATAGTTACCAGGGATGGATGACTTTCCAAAGGGTACCATTATGCATTTCTTGGCATTTAGTTTTAATCCATGGCTTTGACACCAGTTATTTGTCTGTGGCAGCCCATTCAGGAGAACATTTGTGCCAGTGGGGAATTCAATTTTTGCTCCTAATATGCAATCATCTGCAAATTTAGTCAGGCAGAGGCCATTGACATAGGCCTTGACTTCAGAGAAGTAAATACAAAAAAGGAGCAGTCCCAGGACTAATCCCTGAGGGACTCTACTTGTGACTGCTTTTTTTTGTAGAGGTGGACTCCCCAGTTCAAACTTTCTGGGTTCTGTCTGTGAGCCACATAGCTATCCACTGGGTAACATAAGGGTTTATACCTAACCTCTTGAGTTTGTCAACAATACTCAAGTGGGGTATTGTGTCAAATGCCTTGGTCTGGTAAAGGTAATCAGTGTGAACCATTTTGTCCTTATCCATTGTTTTGGTGACCTCAAAGAAATCCACCAGGTTGAGCAGGCAAGACCTGTCCTTGATGAAACCCAAATTGGACTTGGCCCTGTGTGGGGAGGTTTCCTATGTCATTATTAATCATTTCCATGATAATTCTTTCCATGGCTTTGCATATCAGACTAGTGAGACTTATGGGTCTGTAGTTTTTAGGGTCTGTAAATGGCCCATCTTTATGCAGAAGGATGACTGTTGCTGTTCTCCATTCGTGATCCTTGACGCCTGTTTGGAGGTCACGGTTAAACAGCAATTCCAGAGGGCCTAATAGACCATATTTCATACTACTTAGAAGTCATACTGGTATATTGTCTGGGCCCATTAATACAGTGTTCTTGGCCTGAGAGAAAGCATTAAGGACTTGTTCCTGAGTGATAGTAGGGGAGTCATGTTTGATGGCATTTCCTGAGGGGAGGTTGAGGAGGAAAGTTTGAGGTGAATTTGTCAGCTGATAGCTTTGCTATACCTTGTGCCACCATTAACAATGAGCTCCATGCACAATTGTGTATTGCCTTTCAGGCTGTTGACATAGCTAAAGAATGCCTTGTGATTGTCCTTGACCCAGGAAGCTAGATTTACCTCAAATCTGGCTTTGGTAGATTTTATTTATCCTCTAAGTTGTTTGTTTAGTTTGATAAGAGTGCTTTTATCCTTCTGTATACAGTCTATTGATGCTGTGATTCCACCAGGGTGGTTTGTTTTTTTTTAGTTAGTTTTGAACTTCTTCCTGGTAGGTACAACTGCATTTGTGCAGCTATAAACATGCTTGTATAAGGTTTCTGTAAACAGTTCTATGTATAAAGCAGTGTTCAAAGGGTTTATGGGGGTTGACATTTTTCCAAGTTATCACTTAATAGTAGGACGTTAGCCTTAGCGTAGTTCTTGAACATACCAGGGCTAGCTGGGGCTCCAGGTTTTATTTTTACTTAAAAGGAGACCATTTTGTGGTATGACCTTACCAGAGAATATATTAAACTAGGGTGTTTGCAGCACTATTTTTTATTAGTGAGGAGCAGATCCAGAATGTTTGCACTCCTGATCGGTGTATTGGCATATTGTGTAGTGTAGCACATATTGAGAACAATTTTGTACACATGGCAAGATTATATCACAGGGCACCCTTGGCCACATGCAGGGAGTGAAAATGTGCCTGTAGCAGCCCAGAAACACTCTCCACAATAACCCTATTTTGAGAAAAGGCATAGCTTTATCCCTGCCTGTATCTGTGGATTTCTGATTAATGTTCTTAACTAGGACTCGGCCATATTCAGCACCGGAAATAAGCTGTTCTTGGGAAAAATCATCCCTCACAAGTCATTGGTAGAGGTCACCTGTATGCCATATGTGCAAGTCATGGTAACTGCCTGGGTATGTGGGAGTCATGATAACTGCCAGGGTGACTTGCAAACACAATATAAATTAACTGGCAGTTGATGCAATGATATCCATTCTGGTTCAAATACCTGCTGCGCACAATACAAATTAGCTGGCAGTTAATGCAATGATACCTATTCTGGTTTAAATACCTGTTGCCCAGCTCCCCATTGGGGGGCAATAATACCCATTATGGTTCACATACCTACTGCCCAGCTCCTTAGGTGAGGGGCAGTAATACCCATTCTGGTTTGCATACCTGCAGCCCAGCTCCCCAGGTGAGGGGCAGTGATACCCATTCTGATTCACATACCTGCAGCCCAGCTCCTCAGGTGGGGGACAATAATATCCATTCTGGTTCACATACTTGCAGCCGAGCTCCCCAGGTAGGGGCAGTAATACCCATTCTGGTTCACATACCTGCAACCAGCTCTCCAGGTGGGGTATTTATGTCAACGTTGGTGTAGTTTATGGCTCGCAGTACCTCAGGGAAATGAGCTAGAGCATAGATGTCCTGCATAAAATAGAGATATGTCCTTCCATCAAGAATGCAGAGGAAAGCATGTGTGTCTTGAGAAAAGTGGAATTGTTTCATGGTTACAGATAAAGGGAAATTTTGATATATAGATACTGCCTAGGAACAGAGTTCTGCACCATACTTCTCACCTTCCATTACACATCACAGTAAGGGTCTTTAAAAATCATAACAGAGGTCAGACAGAAGAGCACTTACTTTTTTTTTTTACAATTGAGGGTCATTATGCACTAGACCCTGTATACTTAGTGGTAGTGAATCCTTATATAGACTTAGTTTATATATTTAACAAAGCATGTAGCCATAAACATGTCTGATTTTTTAAGGAGCGTTGTAACTCTCGGAGGAGGGAGGCTAAATTTGAGAGCCAAAACCATGGCTCTGTGCCTATAATCATAGCAGTTAAGAGACATGCTTTGTACACACGTCTGCAGCTAAAACATGTTTAAGAAAGCTAGTTTAGACTAGATTTATATCTGTATTAAATGAATTATAATTTGCAATGCTTCTCTTAACAAGACTTTGGAAACTAGATTTCCTTTCACAAGACTGAGCTTGTGATGTTCATCGTGAGCTCTGATCCTTCTCATCTTTTTTTTCTGAAATGCATGTCACTTTCTTGTGGCAGTATTTATTTGTAGCGCATAACAACATCGTTCTGATCAATGTGCTATTCCTGTACCCCAACTGATATTAGGAGTGGGGTGAAGGATACAAACCGTACTGTGGTAAATATGATTCAACATCTGTATTAAAACCTTTATGGTGTTTTAAACTGCATACTTGCTTCCGTTCCTGTTTTTTTTTGTTTTACTAGTCGTTTTGCCAGTTTGTTTGCTAATGATTCAACATCTGACATTTATTCTTACCCAAGTAAGTGGTAGGTAGCAGTGGAGGGGAGAATTCCTGAATAGTTTGGGTCATGACACTCATCAGCTATAACAAGAGCAATAAATAGATTATCGGCATCATTAGCGTACTCCTGAGTTTGGTAAAAAGTGTGCATCTAAATCAGGGAGCATTGGCCTTAGAAGCATTAAAATCAGATGATCACAGTAAATAACCATAGCAACTGGATGGCTGTTCTTAACTGTATTATGAATTTTACATCCCAAGGTGAATGAACTCAATAAGAAGATACAAGATCAAGAAATACCAAGAGAAGCTGTATAATTACAGAATGTACAACATGGCATTATGGGAAAAATGGAGGCAGAAGAAGGCAGGTAGATTAGTTTCTTTGCTTACTAGAATACTTCAACAGAGGCAATACAGGAGATGTGGGAAATGTAAACTACATTCCAGAGTAAGGGTGCTAGCCTTGGTGTGTCATCCAGGGAGTGATTCTGTCAAGTGAGATAGCAAATATCCAATCTCAGATGAGGACGGGGGCCTCCTAACTAGTAAGTTATATGAATCAGTTCAGTTGTAAAGGTGTGACCAGTCGATGAAAGGAAAGAGCTGGATCATTGAAACGTATGATAATATAGGCAGAAATGCACACATTCAACACTGATGATTATAATTCAGACATTTAAGCTGAAACCAAGAGAAACAGTATCCACACAGTTTCTTTGAGTGTCAGGCACTGGAAGAAATGTGATAATGTGATTTTAGTTTTTAAAAAATTGGGGGTTGGGAGTTGGTATTATGGTTAAGGTTTTTACTTCACAAACACAAGGTACAGGTTTGATTCTCACCTTTGAAAGGGATATTAGTTGGGCTTATAATAGCCACAAAGGACAGCTAGTCTAGTATTTACCTATAAAACTATGAATAGCTTTACCTATTTAGTGTGTCATCTATGATACAAACAGCTTATAAATGTAAACATTCCAACAACCAATGAAATATATTCATGGATTAGTTGGTGAGTCTCTGCAGATCAAGTAACATAGCTGAATACCAGAACAATCATTTGATGGGCTTAAAAAAAAGTTGTTCTCTGAGCTATTTATTCATTAGTGCTTGAGAAAAAATGTATGTATTAATACAGAAATGGGACCTGATTCACACATTATGACAAGTTCAATGAGAAACAGTTTGGTCAAAAATGTACCCAATTAGTAGAGGGGGCAATTGATGTGTGCCCAAGGAGGATCTGTAGGGCAGGAGGTGCAGATGTGGTGTAAACTCGTACTCAGCTAGTTGAATTTATTCACTCTATTTATGCAGGACAAAGAACAGAAAAAGGCATAATGAGCAGATGTACGGCAGTACACAGAGGTGAAACTGGTGGAGTAAACACAAACAATTTCTATAAAAAAACAGAAAAATAAAGATTGTAAAGGAAAGGAAAGATCTCTTGCGAAAGAAGGTAGGGGGATGGTACAAGTGGAAATACTCATCTGGCAATGAGTGCACTGGAAGGACTAATGGATTGGAATAGAATATATCATGATTTGCCCACTCATGAGGAGTGGGCTGAATGACGAAAGGGAAATTTCTGTGACAAAAGAGATCAGGAAGAAAGAAATACTCAGATGTGGAGGATGACAAATGAAAGGGATAGGTGGGTACTAAGCAGTAAGAGGTACATTAAGATCCCTTACACCTGGAGACAGATGCCCCTTAGTGCATCTGGCAATATGTTGGCGAAAAGTACCAGAATATATGATTTTAGTAGATACATGAATAGAAATAGCCATACTACTAGAAAATCAAAAGGATTGTGAGGGCTGCTTGTAGAGAAAGATGGTTATGCCAGGGAAAGGTAAACAGAATACAGAACAAAATAAATGTAACCTTTTGAGATGCAGAACAGAATAAATGTAACCTTTTGAGATGAAGTACCAAGACTAATAGTTTTAATAGTAGCTACTATACCTAAGAACATTGGATAGATACAGTGCGTGGCAGTGTATTGAAACCACAGCCAGCGCATTTCATTTTGGCGTGAAACACTTTTCTATCACTGTGATAAAAGCCATAGTTAGCTGGGATGCAAAGTGGAAACCAGTAATCACCAAAGAGTATCATGAATCTAAAGTTGTACCATCTTTCAGGAGGCAGAAAGAAATTTCCAAAACTATCCTACAAATATTTTGAGTGGTCACCCATTATGGATGAAGTGGAAACCTGATGGAGCCTGACAGATGAATGTTGATTGCTGAGCTTTATGCTCCTTTGTATTGTAGTTGTTACAGAGCAGCTTTCATTTCATACTTGGCCTTATGGTGCAGTAACAGACTAGGCAAATGCTATCTTTTCATTTCTGACTGATGATAACAGCACAGTGCAATGGACCTTCACTTGAGACAGTAGATGAAGACTTTTCTTCTTTTAACACGAGAATATTTACAAAACATGATATTGAGTGATGGACTAGTTGCTAAAGACTTAGCTAATTTGAAATTAGAAAATGAGGCTGGTTTTCATTGAATCAATCGGAAGATGTGGGGAAATAAAAAGCTTTGCTTGCAGTTATGCATTACGTTTAAAAGCAAATATGTGCTATTAATGAAAAAGAAAAAAAACAACAACAAACAACAAACAAAAAAACCTTGCAGTAAAATTTTGTGAATGGTTTGAAAAGATGCAGGAAAAGAGCTACGTTGAGCTATAATAATACAAGTTCCTAAAACAAGGAAAAAGACACAACCTTTACATATTGCAATATAACTTTGTATAACTTATTCATCATATTTTGTACTGATTCTGTAGGTTCATTGGTTACTAGGTTAACAACCCTAGAACCCTTACAAGCCTAGCCATATTTATACTGAGTTGCCCTAATTGTCGATAGTTAGTTGAGTGAGGTTCACAGAGGGAAGGGTCTGTGGTAGTTAATAACAATTTCTTCTGTCTGGGAGGGACATGGCCACCACCCCAGGAGTGAATTTACGGTCACTCATCCATTGATCTAGGTTTGAAGACGGTCAGGGAGGTGTTGTGTTTCACGTGAATTGAAAGTTTGTTCCAGAGAAGTGGTCGTCTCTGGAAGATGCATCTATCTCTTCAACATGACCCGTTCATGTCAGAGGCTAGGTTAAGATTCCTTGAGCCAGTGACCCTCATGCAGTTTGATTTTCGAATGTGTAACATTTCTGTCAGGACTGGGTCAGAGACTGCCCTGTAAGCTAGACACAGGTCACCTCTTAGCAACCTGTAGGAGAAAGAATACAGTCACAGGGCATAAGACTTGTTTTGTATACCCTGTAATTTCTTGGATAAGAAACCTCTGTGGTCTCTTTAACTGTTGCAGGTGTCTGGTGAGGTACATGCAAAAGGGATCATTGTACTCAATTATCAGACTGATGAGGGACGACTATAATGAAATTATAATATCCTTAGATCTAGATGTGATGTTTTTACTTGTAAGATATGACACACAGAAGGATTTCCTTACTACTGTGGATGTGTGGTGGCCAAAGTTCAGGTTGCTATCAACCTGAGTACCCAGATCAAGTACCACTGGGTCTACACTTAGGGGGTGCTCTCTATAATGTAATTAGCAGGGATGCTAGCCAAAGAGAATAATAATACACTTTGTTTTTTGCATTTGGCTTTAATCTGTGGCTTTGGCATCAATCATTTGTCTACATTAACCCTGTCTGCAGTATATTAACATCATCAGGGTACTTAGTGATTGCTCCCAATTTGTAATTGTCTGCGAACTTGGTCAGCTACAAGTCATCCAGGTTTGCCCAGACTTCTGAGAAATAAATTTCAAACAGTAAGGGGCCCAGCATAGAACTGTGTGGTATGCCACTGGTGACTGCTCTTTTGCTAGAGGTGAATTCACCCATTTTGACAGTATGTGTCCTGTCAGTAAGCCAGTAAGCTACCCATCTATTAATGTAGGGGATAATTCCCAATTGGGAGACTTTCTCTATAATACCTGAGTGGGGGATGGTGTCAAATTAGGTCAAGATAGGTGGCATGCACTGTCTTTCCCTCATCCAGGGCCTTGGTGACATTTCTGAAGAAGTCAACCATGTTTAACAGGCATAATCTAATTTTAATGAATCAGAACTGGCTTAGGTCCAGAGTTTGGAGATTGCTAATGTCCTTGTTAATAAGATCTATAATGATTCTATCCATGGCCTTGCAGATGAGGCTAGTCAAGCTTATGTGGCTAAAATTCCCAGGGTCAGTTGATGGTCCCCCTTTGTGCAGAGGGATCACTGTTGCTGTCTTCCATTCTGTTGGAACATAGCCAGTTCACAGGCTGTGGTTAAACAGCGATACAAGTGAATCTGCTAGGTAATGTTTTAACTTGTTTAAAGGGCAACCTGGGATGTTGTCTGGTCCCATTGATGCCATATATTTGGCCTTGAAGAGCACTGAGATGACCTGCTCTCTTGAGATAATAGGCTGAGGAATGATGGCAGGTATACTTTGAGTGATGACTGACTATGATCAATGTATAATGTGTCTAGAAGAAAATTTGATGTTCTATGGAGTCTACAGCAGCAAACTATATTTTCAAAAGCAAATAAAAAATTGTGACAGCATTGTTGGGATGAAGGCAGTGAATCATAATCAGTCTTTTATTGTTGAACTAACTGTAAACAACATTATGTCAATTGGATTGTGTCATCAAGATAAGTCTTCAAACTGAAAAGGGCACTGGAATTCTGGTCAAGTGCTTTAACTGTTCATAAACATAATGTAATACTTTTGCAGGGATAATTAAATGCCTACTGCATTGTGTTAAGGACCATAGTAAAACAGGCTGTTAACCTAGGTTGTCATGGAAGGTTGCAAGCCCATTTTGCATGCCAAATACCCCATATTAAGTGGTTTCTCCTACCTTCCAATCCATGTAAGTCTATTATTGATGTCTGTTTCTTGAACTTGATTGCTCTCTAAATATCACTGCTCCTGTATGTTTATTTCTACTATATCTCATTTTGATAAGTGTTTGCGCACTAACCTGTGACAATTCCAGATAGCATTACATTTGTTGATTGGTTTTATTTGTTCACAGTCTCATCATTTCAACTATGGTGTATTAGCCTCTCCTACCTAGTCTGCTCTCAGAGTACTTGTGCCCCTCCCATTTTTGCTGGTTCAGCCCCAGTCTATAATTATTGGAAATGAAAAGCACGCCATTTTTCAAATCTGTCAGTTAAGTTGCCCTGGCATCTCTAATACTAGTGTGCATGCTGTGTAAGTTAATCATTCTACTTCGACGGAGTTTTCACTAAACTGCCTACTAGAATTCATTAAGTGCAGAAAACTACTGCTCTTGACTCTAGGAGAATTCTTGTTTCTCGCATACCTCCCATATTAATGCTCACTCTACCAACAGCCAGCACCCTCTATTTACACCCTCCTTATTCTGATTTCACGCTCTGGTGCTGTGAGTGCAGCTTGAGTCAGTGTAGTGCTATATTTTAGCAATTTTGAAGCATACAATTGTACAGTTTTGAAAAGTGACACTTACTTTTTGCCACCCATTATTTTTCTGTCCTTGCGCAGTCAGTTCTGCTCTGTTTGCCCTTGCTAATGCTCGGCCTTACTCCGCTCCCCTACCCTGCCCCCAATTCCCATCCACCCGAGTATCTCTACATTTATAGAATCCTTACCACACCCACCCCTCCACCCCTCACCATCTCCACCACTCACATCTCCCCAAGTCAGTTCACATTACCCCACACACTGTACTTCACCCCATAGCATCTCCATCACTCATACTCCCTCATCATCATTACAACACCCCTCACTACTTCATAGTACATGCCTACATTTTCCTAGCCACACCTCCACCTATAACCACCTCTTCCTTACATAACCATGATTATCATGCAACTAAGTCTTATCTGCCTTCTCATAATTCTATATAACTCCACAAGTTATCAATTTATCAATATCACTAAACTTAGTAGCCCAACACAGTAATTCAATGCACTCCCACATGAAGACACCTCACATTATAATATATGTCCACAACTTTAAGAACAACACAATTGACTAATTTAAAACAAAACACATATGCATTCATTCCAACTCCAAAAAAAAAACACAATACTTTCTCATGCTCATCTCCTTACTCGAGCATCTGTATAGCAGTTTCAATACGAGGCTCACCATGGGGACATCCACCCCAATTCTGCCCCAATTCAGGCCCAAATCTATCCTGTTCAACAGAAACCACATCAGCACAATCATCAGAAAATACTGTCCCCACTACCTTCATCCCTGGGGAAATCATCAACAATGGCAAAACTAACCATCTCTTATTTATTTATTTTATTTACATTTGTTTACTGGGAAATTCCACTGGACTCAGGTCCATTTTCAGTGGAGGCCTAGGGAAAAAAGCTCCACAGTGCAATAAATGAGCAGCAGAGTACATGAAGAACAACTGAATATACACAAAATAGACAAATAATACATACTGCAGTAAACATTAGCTATACATACAATATGAAACCTAGAATGAACAGATATACCTATATCTAGCTAAAGGCTAGGAATAAAGGTAAGATATATATACAGGTAGCACTAAGCTCAAACAGATACTGTTCTAAACTTGTATACCTAAATCTTATATACAAATATTCCATTAAACTCTAGCAGATATAAAGCAGAAGTTCCACATGAAGGTGGAACAAGCTAGAAGGGCTAATGGGATGGAAGAGGAAGACAGAGTAAGAGAGGAGACTGAGTGAGTACAGATTTGTGGTAGTGAGAGGAAGCTAGGTGTAAGTCAGTTCGATATGTATTTGGAGTTGAGATGATGTGAGGTAGTTAAGCATGTTATAACAGGTCTGAGAGATTGAGCGAGGAGGGAATGGGGAGGGTAAAGGGTGAGCCAGAGCCTGCAGAGGAAGGAATACAATGATCAGATGGTGTGAGGCAGGGTGGCTAGGGAAGGGGAGAGGAAGGGCACTTGTGCATGGGCATAACCAGAGACTTTTTAAGTGAGTTTTTAGTGCATTCTTGAAGTGATTGCAAGAAGGTAGTGTGGTCATAGAGGGGGGCGATTGTTCCATAATCTGGATATGATGCAGGAGAATAGTGCTTCTCATGCTGAGTTCTTGGGTTTGGTCACTAGAAGTAGATTTTTTGCTGCTGGAGAGTATTGGTCTAGTGGAGCAGTAGGGCTGGAGAAGGTTTTGAAGGAATGGGACTTTAAGAGGCTGGTTTACTAACTTGTGAGCAAGGGGAGTTGATTCAGGTGAAGAAGTTGAGGGAGTTCAAGCCAGTCAAGTTCTCTAAGTGAAATACAGTGGTGGCTGCGATAAGATGCACCAGTGGCAAACTTAGCTGTTTTATTGCAGCAAGCCTTGAGCTTGTTTAGGTCTGTTTGTCTAAGGTAGGTAAGTATAGGAGAGGCGTAGAGTAAAGTGGAGATTAGGTGGGAATTGGCAGCAGAAGTTCTGGCTGTCTTGGTGAGGAATTGTTGGTTTCTGTACAATGCACCTAGTTTTTTGTGAACCTTTTTATGTTAAGAGAAATGTGTGTCAAATCTGTCAAATCTGAGATTGTTATCAATCTCAATGCCAAATAGATTGGTGTGTTCTGTTGGGAGATGATGGTATTGTCTTTGGCTAGAATATTAAAGTGGGGGATTTAGTGGGTTGGAAGATAACGAATTTAATCTTGCTCGGGTTGAGTAATAATTGGGCATTAGATAGCCAGTTTTCTACAGATGAAAAAGGCTTCCTGTGTGATCTTGTGAAGTTCAGGTAGAGTTGGGAATGAGCAGATGAGGGTGGAGACATATGCATACTGTATTAGAGAAGCATGCTTGGCAGCTGTGAATAGATCGTTGGTGAAGAGTGAGAATAATAGGGGACCAAGGCTGGAGCCTTGGGGAACACTGAATGCTACAGGAAGTTGAGGAGATAGTTCATTATGCCAGACAACTGATTGATAGCAGCCAGTTAGATAGCTTTGAAACCAATCAGTAGCTGATTGGGAAAAGGATAGGTTAGTGATGTGAGATGATGTCAAAAGCCTTGGTTAGATCCAGAAATATAGCAGAGGAGAACAGGCCATTATTTGTATGATAAAGGTTAGCATCAGTGAAAGAGAGCAAGGTGGTAGTAGTGCTGTGGTATGGCCTGAAGCCATGCTGGGTGCTGGAGAGGAGGTTATTAGCTAAGAGGTAGTCTAAGACTTGAGAATGGATGCATTTCTCAAGTATCTTGGAAAGTGGAGAAAGGATGGCTATGGGGTGGTAATTGGAAAGTTCAGTGGAGAAGCCACCTTTATGGAGGGGAATGATGTGAGATATTTTCTACAGTGTGGAGACATAGCTTTCTGATAAGGACCATTTAATTAAGACTGAGACTGGATAAGCTAGGGCTTCTGCTGCTATTTGTAGGTACTCAGAGGGGAGATTGTCTGCTGCAAGTTTTGTAGGCTTAAGTTTCAGTAGAAGTTTTTTTATATAGGAGGTAGGCACTGATGAAAAAGAAAAGACTGTCGGCAGAGTAGTTGGTTTTGATGTAGGGAGGGTGGATAGATGGTTGGTTTGTTTAGTCAAAGCAGAATGGTTTCAGTAAAGTGTTTATTGAATGAGTCAGCAATACTGCTGGAGGAAGAGGGAGTGGTAGGTGGGGGGGGGGTACCTACTTTACCTGGTTGAAGAATGGAGTTTATTGTGGACCAAAACTGTTTAGGATTGTGATGAGAGGAATTTAGGGCAGAATGATAATATTGGGTTTTATCTTCTTTGATTTTTGACCAAGTGCAGCTAACATTGGGTAAGACAGTGATTCAGGTCGTAGCCTGCTATAGGTCTCCAACCATGTCCCAAGACTCGCAATCCCCATTCCTAAACACCCTGGAGAATATTAAGGTCCAACCTAACACTCTCTTACTAGGCGAGAGTGAAGCTCAGATACATATTTTATGTCTGTATGTGTTTATTGAAAAGCATCAGTAGCTGTTTGAGGAGGATTCTACGATCAGTGCTGCAAGTGCTGTCTGAATGCACTCTTCCTCCCTAACACAACCCTGCTGTGGGAAATAGGTCAGTTTTCATAATCTCGACCTATCATTCATTCTGATGACTTCCCTTACTGTCTTCTGAAGATAAGTCTTCAAACTGAAAAGGGCACTGGAATTCTGGTCAAGTGCTTTAACTGTTCATAAACATAATGTAATACTTTTGCAGGGATAATTAAATGCCTACTGCATTGTGTTAAGGGCCATAGTAAAATAGGCTGTTAACCTAGGTTGTCATGGAAGGTTGCAAGCCCATTTTGCATGCCAAATGCCCCATATTAAGTGGTTTCTCCTACCTTCCAATCCATGTAAGTCTATTATTGAAGTCTGTTTCTTGAACTTGATTGCTCTCTAAATATCACTGCTCCTGTATGTTTATTTCTACTATATCTCATTTTGATAAGTGTTTGCGCACTAACCTGTGACAATTCCAGATAGCATTACATTTGTTGATTGGTTTTATTTGTTCACAGTCTCATCATTTCAACTATGGTGTATTAGCCTCTCCTACCTAGTCTGCTCTCAGAGTACTTGTGCCCCTCCCATTTTTGCTGGTTCAGCCCCAGTCTATAATTATTGGAAATGAAAAGCACGCCATTTTTCAAATCTGTCAGTTAAGTTGCCCTGGCATCTCTAATACTAGTGTGCATGCTGTGTAAGTTAATCATTCTACTTCGACGGAGTTTTCACTAAACTGCCTACTAGAATTCATTAAGTGCAGAAAACTACTGCTCTTGACTCTAGGAGAATTCTTGTTTCTCGCATACCTCCCATATTAATGCTCACTCTACCAACAGCCAGCACCCTCCATTTACACCCTCCTTATTCTGATTTCACGCTCTGGTGCTGTGAGTGCAGCTTGAGTCAGTGTAGTGCTATATTTTAGCAATTTTGAAGCATACAATTGTACAGTTTTGAAAAGTGACACTTACTTTTTGCCACCCATTATTTTTCTGTCCTTGCGCAGTCAGTTCTGCTCTGTTTGCCCTTGCTAATGCTCGGGCTTACTCCGCTCCCCTACCCTGCCCCCAATTCCCATCCACCCCGAGTATCTCTACATTTATAGAATCCTTACCACACCCACCCCTCCACCCCTCACCATCTCCACCACTCACATCTCCCCAAGTCAGTTCACATTACCCCACACACTGTACTTCACCCCATAGCATCTCCATCACTCATACTCCCTCATCATCATTACAACACCCCTCACTACTTCATAGTACATGCCTACATTTTCCTAGCCACACCTCCACCTATAACCACCTCTTCCTTACATAACCATGATTATCATGCAACTAAGTCTTATCTGCCTTCTCATAATTCTATATAACTCCACAAGTTATCAATTTATCAATATCACTAAACTTAGTAGCCCAACACAGTAATTCAATGCACTCCCACATGAAGACACCTCACATTATAATATATGTCCACAACTTTAAGAACAACACAATTGACTAATTTAAAACAAAACACATATGCATTCATTCCAACTCCAAAAAAAAAACACAATACTTTCTCATGCTCATCTCCTTACTCGAGCATCTGTATAGCAGTTTCAATACGAGGCTCACCATGGGGACATCCACCCCAATTCTGCCCCAATTCAGGCCCAAATCTATCCTGTTCAACAGAAACCACATCAGCACAATCATCAGAAAATACTGTCCCCACTACCTTCATCCCTGGGGAAATCATCAACAATGGCAAAACTAACCATCTCTTATTTATTTATTTTATTTATTTACACTTGTTTACTGGGAAATTCCACTGGACTCAGGTCCATTTTCAGTGGAGGCCTAGGGAAAAAAGCTCCACAGTGCAATAAATGAGCAGCAGAGTACATGAAGAACAACTGAATATACACAAAATAGACAAATAATACATACTGCAGTAAACATTAGCTATACATACAATATGAAACCTAGAATGAACAGATATACCTATATCTAGCTAAAGGCTAGGAATAAAGGTAAGATATATATACAGGTAGCACTAAGCTCAAATAGATACTGTTCTAAACTTGTATACCTAAATCTTATATACAAATATTCCACTAAACTCTAGCAGATATAAAGCAGAAGTTCCACATGAAGGTGGAACAAGCTAGAAGGGCTAATGGGATGGAAGAGGAAGACAGAGTAAGAGAGGAGACTGAGTGAGTACAGATTTGTGGTAGTGAGAGGAAGCTAGGTGTAAGTCAGTTCGATATGTATTTGGAGTTGAGATGATGTGAGGTAGTTAAGCATGTTATAGCAGGTCTGAGAGATTGAGCGAGGAGGGAATGGGGAGGGTAAAGGGTGAGCCAGAGCCTGCAGAGGAAGGAATACAATGATCAGATGGTGTGAGGCAGGGTGGCTAGGGAAGGGGAGAGGAAGGGCACTTGTGCATGGGCATAACCAGAGACTTTTTAAGTGAGTTTTTAGTGCATTCTTGAAGTGATTGCAAGAAGGTAGTGTGGTCATAGAGGGGGGCGATTGTTCCATAATCTGGATATGATGCAAGAGAATAGTGCTTCTCATGCTGAGTTCTTGGGTTTGGTCACTAGAAGTAGATTTTTGCTGCTGGAGAGTATTGGTCTAGTGGAGCAGTAGGGCTGGAGAAGGTTTTGAAGGAATGGGACTTTAAGAGGCTGGTTTACTAACTTGTGAGCAAGGGGAGTTGATTCAGGTGAAGAAGTTGAGGGAGTTCAAGCCAGTCAAGTTCTCTAAGTGAAATACAGTGGTGGCTGCGATAAGATGCACCAGTGGCAAACTTAGCTGTTTTATTGCAGCAAGCCTTGAGCTTGTTTAGGTCTGTTTGTCTAAGGTAGGTAAGTATAGGAGAGGCGTAGAGTAAAGTGGAGATTAGGTGGGAATTGGCAGCAGAAGTTCTGGCTGTCTTGGTGAGGAATTGTTGGTTTCTGTACAATGCACCTAGTTTTTTGTGAACCTCTTTATGTTAAGAGAAATGTGTGTCAAATCTGTCAAATCTGAGATTGTTATCAATCTCAATGCCAAGTAGATTGGTGTGTTCTGTTGGGAGATGATGGTATTGTCTTTGGCTAGAATATTAAAGTGGGGGATTTAGTGGGTTGGAAGATAACGAGTTTAGTCTTGCTCGGGTTGAGTAATAATTGGGCATTAGATAGCCAGTTTTCTACAGATGAAAAAGGCTTCCTGTGTGATCTTGTGAAGTTCAGGTAGAGTTGGGAATGAGCAGATGAGGGTGGAGACATATGCATACTGTATAAGAGAAGCATGCTTGGCAGCTGTGAATAGATCGTTGGTGAAGAGTGAGAATAATAGGGGACCAAGGCTGGAGCCTTGGGGAACACTGAATGCTACAGGAAGTTGAGGAGATAGTTCATTATGCCAGACAACTGATTGATAGCAGCCAGTTAGATAGCTTTGAAACCAATCAGTAGCTGATTGGGAAAAGGATAGGTTAGTGATGTGAGATGATGTCAAAAGCCTTGGTTAGATCCAGAAATATAGCAGAGGAGAACAGGCCATTATTTGTATGATAAAGGTTAGCATTAGTGAAAGAGAGCAAGGTGGTAGTAGTGCTGTGGTATGGCCTGAAGCCATGCTGGGTGCTGGAGAGGAGGTTATTAGCTAAGAGGTAGTCTAAGACTTGAGAATGGATGCATTTCTCAAGTATCTTGGAAAGTGGAGAAAGGATGGCTATGGGGTGGTAATTGGAAAGTTCAGTGGAGAAGCCACCTTTATGGAGGGGAATGATGTGAGATATTTTCTACAGTGTGGAGACATAGCTTTCTGATAAGGACCATTTAATTAAGACTGAGACTGGATAAGCTAGGGCTTCTGCTGCTATTTATAGGTACTCAGAGGGGAGATTGTCTGCTGCAAGTTTTGTAGGCTTAAGTTTCAGTAGAAGTTTTTTTTATATAGGAGGTAGGCACTGATGAAAAAGAAAAGACTGTTGGCAGAGTATTTGGTTTTGATGTAGGGAGGGTGGATAGATGGTTGGTTTGTTTAGTCAAAGCAGAATGGTTTCAGCAACCTCTCTTTTGATCACCACATTGCCACTGTGGTCAGAAAGTCCTTCTTTGTGGCACATCTCATTACTAAGGGTTTTGCATCCAGGAAGAAAGAGGTCATTGTCTCCTGCTACTCTTCCCTCATTAGGCCAATCATGGAGTACAATGCCCCATTTGGCATGTACCTCACTAGACACCTGCAACAACTGGAGAGGCCGCAAAAGTACCTCACAAAGAGGATCCCAATCCTTAAACACTTGTCCTATATGGACAGACTCAAAAAACTCCAACTATTCTCTGTATCATATCACCTACTTAGAGGTGATCTCTGCTTGACTTACAAAGCCATGTCTGACCCAGCTCTGTTAGAAATGTTACATCTAAAGAAATCCCAATCCCTCCGCACCACATGCTCCAGAGACCTTAACCTCATTACCACAATTAACAGAACATGCTGGAGGGACAGGTTCATAACCCAGAGACTGCCCATGCTATGGAATAGACTTCCCATACATGTCAAGCAGAGCACCTCGCTGAGCCTTTTCAAGAGAAATTTTGATGAGTGGATGGGAAAAAGAAAATTCACCCTGGGGATAGCTCCAGTGGCTCTACTTGACAGAGGCACTGGGAACTAAGGTTGGGTGGCACTATGCCAGGGTAATCCTATGGCTAGGCTTGTAAAGGCCCCAGGGCCATTAGCTTAGTACACACCTATGAACCTATTGCACAACTCTAGGAATGACTGTCTAGAGGAGGGGAGTTTTGTTAAGCGCCAGTGCTCCCAGGCCTTATCTCTGATTTTCATTAGTGCTCTGGTGCTTTTTTATACCCAAGGGTTGTACTGTGTTTTGATTCTGGCATTTCTTATGGGGGCATGTGTGTTTAGGATGTTTAGGAAGGTGCCATTAAAGAAGTGGATGGCTTCATCCAGATTGAGGTACTTTAGTGGTGTCCAATCACATTTTTGAAGTGATGAGATAAAGGAGAGAGGGTTAAAGTTTATCCTATTTTTGATTTGCCTATAGATAATGGTTTAAGCACAATTTAAGTGGTGTCTCAGAAGGAATGTTGGAGTGTGGCCACTGAGGCTGTCTGGTAGACAGCCAGCTAAGTATGAGTGAGGGTCTTTATTGACTAATATCCAGTCGCGAGTTGTATGTTTGTTAGAGTTTTTATTTATCCAGGTAGGTGACTGTATTAGTTGAGAGAAACCATGAAGGTTTAGGTGGTGGGCTGGATGATTGTTACTACAAGATAGCCAGTTGATATTAAAATCACCTAGGATTATGGTTTGCTGGGGTAGGCTATGGTTAGCCCAGTTCAGGAGGTTTTTCAGTGGTGAGATGTTTTGGCCAGGTGGGAAGTAGCATCCTATGATGTTGATTGTTTTATTTGGGTTTAGTTTGAGGTTGGCATATAGGATTTCTTCATTTCCAATGTGAGGGGTAGATGTGTTTAGGATCTGGATACTGAGGTGGTGTTTAAACATTAGAGCCACACCACCCCCTTTCTTAGATTGTCTATCTATCTACTCAAAGAATGTTATAACCTGCTATAATCTCTTACTACTAAATATCAATATTAAAAGTATCAAAACTAAAATACCTGAACTCCAGGCCACAATAGCTCAATACTCTTCAGATATAGTTGCTATAACAGAAACCTGGCTAAATAAGAACATACCTGACTCAGAAGTTCTCCTAGCCAGCGATAATATCATTAGACAAGATAGACCCCTTCGTAAAGGAGGTGGAACTGACATTCTATATAAGTCCAATGTAACTCTACTCAACATTCCCAACTCTTACCCCTCTCCCAATAATTGGGACATAGTTATCTCTCAACTCCAACTAAACCCCAAAACATCCATCTCCATCATTGCCATCTACATCCCGCCTGGTAATACCCCCCATAGCCTTGAAGACTTCATATCCTGGTGCTCTACTACATACTCACACTAAACCCTCATTCTGGGGGATTTCAACCTAGACTGATTCACTTGTATATCAGAAGTACCGACTAATCTAATAAATCTCCATGGCTACCAGCAGCTAGTCCAAATTCCCACTAGATGTGATAAAAACTTTAAAAGGGAATCCATCTTAGACTGAGCCCTAACTAATAACCCACATTGTATCCCCACATAGGAAGTTTCCCAGATAGTTTAAGTGACCACAACCTAATATACCTAATATGTAGCAGAACAAGCCAATGCAAAAGCACTACCTATAGATCCACAAGAAACACAAACATTTTTCTCCTGAGGTCCTCAAAATCTTACTCTATAACTGTGACTGGATCCCTCTAAAAATCCTCCCACTTGACCAGGCTGTAGCTTACTTTAACAAAGCATTTTTACAACAGCAAGACAATGTTGCTCCACTGCATAAGGCCACAGTTAGAACCTCTCAAAACCCCTGACTCAGCAATGAAACCAAATGAATCCTCAAGTCCAGAGACACTGCCTGGTTCTACAACCAAAGAACCAAGGACATACAAAGCCTAACTAATTATCGAGAGCTGCACATCCATGCAAAAAAATGCATTAAGCAGGACAAAAAAAATCTTATTATACTACCTTGCAAACTAAATACCAACATGATCCCACAAAAATGTGGAAAAGTGTAAACCAGTTGTTAAAACCCACCCAACCAGCTACCCCCAAACCAACTACCCTGACACTAAAGTTCACATTGAAACACAATTCATCTCCCACTTTGTGAACTCAATTCTATCCCTAGTATCACAGGCTAATACCAACCTCACTATCCCTCCCATCACAGACAGTACTAATTCATGCTTTACCCTCAAAACAGTGCCCACCAGCTCCATCAAAATTATGCTCACCAAACTAAAAACCTCTTCAACTGCAGCTGACCAACTCCCTAGCTACTCCTTAAACCTCACAGCAGATGTTATTGAAATCCCAATCTCGATGCTCATAAACAGATCTATTGCTAAAAACTACATTCCCAAACTCTGGAAAATATCCCTTGTTACTTCCATACACAAAGTGGGGACCTCCTCCACTGAACTTAATAACTACAGACCCATTGCAATACTCTCCCCCTGGCCAAAATCTTAGAAAAATGCATTCATACCCGGATATGAAATTATCTGATAGAAAACAATATCCTATCCCCTACCCAACACAGTTTCAGACCTGCCCATAGCACCACTACAGCCCTACTCTGCTTCACAGACACAATAAATTTTCTCAAAAATAAAGGCCTGCACGTGTCAACTCTCCTTTTGGATATGTCCAAAGCATTCGACGCAGTAGCCCATCAAATCCTGTTAAATAATTTAAATCACTATAACCTATCAAAGTCAACACTAACCTGGCTCCATAGCTGCTTAACTGACAGGTACCTGGCTGTGAAATGGGAAATTTCTCTCTCACTTCCATTACCCATAACTACAGGAGTCCCTCGGGGGTCTATCTTAGGACCCTTACTTTTCACAGTTTTCACAAACGACCTCCATACCTCCACACAGCATGCATCTATCATTCCATACACAGATGATACTACCTTAATATGTGCTGCACAAAATACTCCCACCCTCCTGCAAACAACTCAGTTAGCATTCTCTGACACAGAAAACTATCTTACCAAAGTTCAACTTATCGTCAGTCCTAAAAAAACACAACTAATGATTGTAACCAGTTCTAACAAAAACACAACTAATGATTGTAACCAGTTCTAACAAAAACACAACTCATGATTGTAACCAGTTCTAACAAAAACACAGCTCATGATTGTAACCAGTTCTAACAAAAACACAACTAATGATTGTAACCATTTCTAACAAAAACATAACTCATGATTGTAACCAGTTCTAACAAAAACACAATTCATGATTGTAACCAGTTTTAACAAAAACACAACTCATGATTGTAACCAGTTCTAACAAAAACACAACTAATGATTGTAACAAGTTCTAACAAAAACACAACTCATGATTGTAACCAGTTCTAACAAAAACACAACTCATGATCGTAACCAGTTCTAACAAAAACACAACTCATGATTGTAACCAGTTTTAACAAAAACATAACTCATGATTGTAACCAGTTCTAACAAAAACACAACTCATGATTGTAACCAGTTCTAACAAAAACACAACTAATGATTGTAACCAGTTCTAACAAAAACACAACTAATGATTGTAACCAGTTCTAACAAAAACACAACTCATGATTGTAACCAGTTCTAACAAAAACACAACTCATGATTGTAACCAGTTCTAACAAAAACACAACTAATGATTGTAACCAGTTCTAACAAAAACAGCAATAGCAGTCAGTTCACCACCTACTTACAACCCCCCCCCCCAATCACATCAGTGGTACAGGCTAAGTTACTGGGAATAACCATAGACTGCTACCTAAAATGTGATAGTCATCTCAACTTAACCATAAAAAAAGTACATGCCAAACTGGGATCACTCTGCAGTATTAAACCGTTTCTCACCAATAATATAAGATGTGCCATTGTTCACTCCCAACTTCTGCCCATCCTAATCTATGCATCCCCCAATCTAACCTCAATAAAACTGACCTAGACAAAATGGGAGCCTGCTATAACAGAATTGCCCACTTTGCTGCAAATTGCCCATATAGATCCCATCACTGTACTACTCTGCACCAGCTCCACTGGATTGAACTGCCCAACCTACTAACTTATAATCAGCTCTGCCTATGTCACTGTATCTATTACTTCCCCAATAAGTGTCCTGCCATCAAAAACCTAGTACAGCAGCACTCAGCCACAAGGCTTCTTAGATCAAACAAACTATTATTACAAGTCACCAAGAGCAATAATAGTGTTGGTGACTCACTGTACAGTAGTACAGTGACTAAAAAATGGAATATCCTCCCCATTAGCATACAAAACACATTCTCTAAAGCCTCCTTTAAAAAACTCATCAAGCAACATTTGAAGCAAAACCAGCTGTGTTATGACTGCCTCCCAGGCTAGTGAATCAGACAAGGAACAGGCTGTGCTCTGACTGCTCCCCAGGCTAGAGCAATCAGGCTAGGCCCATCTTACTTTACTAAATTCTCACTCTTACTCAAATATACTGACTCCATCAAGTTAAATAATTGCTACTTTTTAAACCAAGACATAAACTAATACTACCTCTATTCTAGTTATAAATGTTTACCATGAAACTGTGCAATGACATTTATTACTTAAGAAGGTTTATGTTCCTCTACTGAGCTGTCTTAAACTTCTTCTTCTTTTTCTTTCAGCTGTTCCCGTTTGGGGTCGCCATAGCAGATCATCTGTTTCTGTTTCTTCCTGTCCTCTGCATCTTGCTCTGTCACACCAACCACCTGCATGTCCTCTCTCACCACATCCATAAACCTTATCTTAGGCCTTCCTCTTTTCCTCTTACCTAGCAGCTTCATCCTTAGCATCTTTTTCCCAATATTCCCAGCATCCCTCCTCAGCACATGTCCAAACCAACTCAATCTCGCCTCTCTGACTTTGTCTCCAAACTTTCCAACCTAGGCTGACCCTCTAATATACTTATTCCTGATCCTGTCCACCCTCATCACACCCAGTGCAAATCTTAACATCTTTAACTCTGCCACATCCAGCTCAGACTCCTGCCTTTTTGCCAATGCCACTGTCTCCAACCTATATAACATAGGTGGTCTCACTACCCTCTTGTAGACCTTCCCTTTCACTCTTACTGGTACTTGTCTGTCACAAATCACTCCTGGCACTCTTCTTCACCCACTCCACCCTGCCTGTACTCTCTTCTTCACCTCTCTTCCACACTCGCCATTACTCTGAACTGTTGATCCCAAGTATTTAAACTCATCCACCTTCGCCAAATCTATTCCCTGCATCCTCACCATTCCTCTATAATCCCTCTAATTCACGCACATATATTCTGTCTTAGTCCTACTGACCTTCATTCCTCTCCTCTCTAGAGCATATCTCCACCTCTCCAGGGTCTCTTCAACTTGTCCCCTACTCTCACTACATATCACAACGTCATCTGCAAATATCATAGTCCACGGGGACTCCTGTCTGATCTCGTCTGTCAACCTGTCCATCACCACTGCAAATAAGAAAGGGCTTTCTCTAAGTCCACAAAGACACAATGCAACTCCTTCTGGCCTTCCCTGTACTCCATCAACACTCTCAGAGCAAACATCACATCTGTAGTGATCTTTCCTAGTATGAAACCATACTGCTGATCACTAATCATCACCTCCCTTCTTAACCCAGATTCCACTACTCTTTCCCATAATTTCATGTTGTGACTCAACAATTTTATTCCTCTGTAGTTACTACAGCTCTGCACATCACCCTTATTCTTAAAAATCGGTACCAAAACACTTTTTCTCCACTCCTCAGGCATCCTCTCACTTTCCAAGATTTCATTAAACAATCTGGTTAAAAATTCCACTGCCATTTCTCCTAAACACCTCCACGCTTCCACATGTATATCATCTGGACAAACAGCCTTTTCATTCTTCATCCTCTTCATAGCTATTCTTACATCCTCCTTGCTAATCCATTGTACTTCCTGATTCACTATCCCCACATCATCCAACCTTCTCTCCCTCTCATTCTCTTCATTCTTCAGCCCCTCAAAGTACTCTTTCCATCTGCTCAACACACTCTCCTCGCTTCTGAGTATGTTTCCCTCATTATCCTTTATCACCCTTACCTTCTGCACTCTAAAGTATGTCAATTCCAAATTTGTATGTATTGTGATGCTGTTTAAACACCTAAATGTATATGCAATTGTCTTTCTGTGTGGAGCTTTTCTTCCCGGGCCTCTTCTGAAAAAGGGCCTTTGGCCCAGTCAGACCACCCTCATTAACAAATGGAAAATAAATAAACAAATGTACTACAAAATGTGTTGTTAGGACACAAAACTAGTATCCCTGGTGTCTAATAGTTCCCCCATCACTGATCCCCATAGTGGTTGAAGTGCTTTTAAGGTACAAAAGTAGTATTGCTGTTGTCTAGTCTTCCCTATAGTGGTTTATGTTCCATTAAGGCACAAGAGAGGTATTCCTGATGTCTAGGTTTCCCCCCACCGACATCCTTGTCTTGGTTTTAGTACCATTAAGGTGTCTTATCATGGAACCCCAGTGGCTAGTGGTCCCCCATTACTGTAGTGCAGTTATCTGTAGTGGTTAGTGGTCTCCTACTCAATGCTGCATACTCTAGGGGTGTGTGAAGGTATGACAGCCAACCTAACTTGCATTCACATACACACATTTATTTTATTTTTATTTTACATTTGTTGACCGGGATAGTCCGACTGGATGCATGTCCATTTTCAGCGGAGGCCCGGGGAGAAAAGCTCCAAGGATAAGCAGATGCAGCATTACATAATACCAGCATTACATATCAAATACACACTCACAGCCCCCTACCAACCTGATCACACTCATGCGCTCATCCATTCGTACTTTCACACTCACACACACATGCACACACACACACGCACACACTCACAAACATGCACACACACACACACAGAGATACACACACACACACACACACACACACACACACACACACACACACACACACACACACACACACACACACACACACACACACACACACACACACACACACACACACACACACATACATATACATGCACGCACATACATGCAGTCCCTCTCATATACTTTCTCACAAACCTCCTGACCCTACCTTACCACTAAAACCCCTATTACATCTTTTACAATGGCTGATCATGGCCTTTTGGCCACATTTACTATGGAGACTTGGTAGTAGTGTCTGTGCTAATTTATATGGCTGAATGAGTCTTTAAAGCACTCAGCACATAGATGCCTTCCTGGAGACAGTTATGTGGAGAGAGCATGCATAGTAAATTAGCATATGCTTTGCCCCCAGACTGCCTCATTTGCAGGTAGCATGGCTTTGTGCAGCTCAGTGCTGTGCTACATATCTTAGTGCTAGAGCACAGTGTTATGGCTTTCTTCTGAATTCCAAAAGGTTACCAAAAGGTTAACATGAGCTGTACACCTTCCCGTAACCTTTGTGAATTCCATCCATTGAAACTATATGTATTGATAATATGTACTGCACTTCAGTATGTGAAAACAGTAACTCAGTAAGAGTAAGTGACTGCAAAGGGTTAATATCATATCCATGAATGTTTGTTTAATAATGCATTAATGACAACAACAAGCTCTCATCATGCAGAAGTAAAGATGGTGTCTGCCAACACAAGCAGACATTGGATCCAGGATGTCACAGCACACCATAAATTAACTGGACTACTTACCATGGCAGGCATCAATACTATAAAGATAACTGAATTAGAATCAAAAATATCAGTATCATCACTACAACCTTTTGAAAAGTTGACAAAGGATGAAGAAGAACTAGCACGGTTTACAGATGGAGCTGCAGAGACTGGTAATCTTTGCTGAGCATGAGGCATTACAATAGAAGAAAGACTTGGCAGCAAGCAGTTTTCAGCTGTATGCTGATAACTGCAATTTAATGTCCAAGTCCATAGACAAGATTTTATCAGTAGTGCTTGACATATTTGATAGAGCCAGTAAAGTGGCAGGACTGGAATGAACTTTAATAAAACTGGGATGATCAGGTGAGCAGGTGAGAAAAGAAGGACAGAGTGGAGGAGGTGATACACAGGAAGTGGAGGAGGTGATACACAGGAAGTGGGGTTTCTCACCTATTTAGGATTGCAGGTGGGCCATGTATATGAGGGGGTAGTTGTAAAACATCTGTCATCAGATTATGCACGGTATAATATATCTCAATATGTTTTTATTGAACTTTGGTGGACAAGATTCAGGTTCTGCTTGAACAGCATGTTGGGGAGGTACAACATTATAGAATTTCAAGACAGGAGCTCCTAACCTTATTTTCTAGGTGTGGGGATGATACATCTTCCAACACAGATCACGACACAATGGAATAAGATCACATAAAGAGTAAATATGTAAGTCTATGGAGAGGGAATCCATAATTCTATATATATTGAAACTGCATTTGGCACTTAGGGAAAACTAGGAGATGAAGTCAAGAGTTAGGAGATATGTACTAGGAAACACCAATCTACAAAAAGAATCTGTGATCAGGCAGAAATTAGAGGTGGGTTATTTATACATGAACTAGTAATACAGGAAGAAGAACAAAACATATATGGATGGGAAAAGACATAGGTTCATAAGTTCATAGGTGTGTACTAGGTTAATGGCCCTGGGGCCTTTGCAAGCCTAGCAATAGGATTACCCTGGCATCCTGCCACCTGACCTTAGTTTATTTATTTATTTATTTCATTTTACATTTGTTTACAGGGATAGCCTGACTGGATACATGTCCATTTTCAGCGGAGGCCCGGAGAGAAAAGCTCCAAATAGACAAACTTACATAGATTACACAAGAAGTTAGATAAAATTAGAAAATATAAAACAAAGTGATTATGTACAATGGTTTAGTAGTGTACCCTAGTAGGGACTCACAATTCTCATGGACATACACAATTAAAAGCAAGAGACATCAGACTGGATACAGAGCTTGGTGACGTAGTTGCATGTTACAGATTATGCTTTCAGTTCATAACTTAACCAGGGTTGGTACATGGGCAAAGTCAGTTCATTTTGAAACACTGCTTGAGGGTTTTTTGAAGAGACTTTTGGAGGATTGTAGGGTTATATAATTTGGCAACGAATTCCAGGTTTTGCCAACAAAGTTGGCAAACAGGGATTCAGCAGCAGAGTTATTAGCTTTGTGGGTTTGGACCAGTAGTTTGTTGGCTGACCGTAGGGATCTCAGGTTGCTATATGGCTTAATAATATTTATAAGTGAGAGGGTATCCTCAGGGTGGTACAGAATTTTGTGCGCTATTAAGAGCTGATTGAATTGAATTAAGCTGGGCAGTTCTAGCCATTCTAGTTGTTTCAGGTTCTGGCAGTGGTGGGTTCTATAGGTGGAGCCAGTGGCAAATCTGGCAATATGGTTGCAGCTATGGGACAGCTTATCTAGTTCAGATTTGTTGAGGTTTGAGAGTATAGGCGAGGCATATAAAAGAGTAGAGAGTAGGTGTGACCAGGCGATTGCAGTCCTAGCCAGTGGGATTAAAAATGTCTTGTTTCTATACAGTGATCCAAGCTTCTTATTGATGGTATGAATGGTTTTGTTGACCTACAGGTCAAATTTGAGATTATTGTCTATGATAACCCCTAGAAGTTTGGTGTGTTGATCTGGGGAGATAGTGGTACCATTGTTAGATGTGACAGAGAATGAAAGTTTGGCAGATCTACTAGTGGGGGTGAAGAGTAGAAGTTTAGTTTTATTGGGGTTCAGCAGTAGGTGTTGGTTGGTGAGCCAGTCTTCAATAGTGTTAAATGTATTTTGGGTTAGGATTTGCAGTTCAGATGGAGAGGTGGCTGAGCAGATCAGAGTAGAATCATCCACTGGCACAGAGTGGACACTGGCACTTAGTTCCCAGAGCCTCTCTCAGGTAGAGTCACTGGAGTTATCCCCGGGGTGAATTTTCTATTTCCCATCCACTCATCGAGATTTCTCTTGAAGAGGGTCAGCGAGGTGCTCTGCTTGACATGTATGGGAAGTCTATTCCATAGCATGGGCAGTCTCTGGGTTATGAACCTGTCCCTCCAACATATTCTGTTGATTGTGGTAATGAGGTTGAGGTGGGAGCTGGTTAAGAAAAACAGTGCAAATGAAGGAAGGTTCATCAGAATATCTTGGTTTCTAACGTTACTTACAATGTTTGTTGTGTTGTGCCTCATAGATCTCAAGAGAAACAGGGAAAAATCCAGAAGTAATCAGGGACATACCTCTCAGCTGTACAGATTTTCACAGAATGTCCAGATTTCTGCCTCATATTTTTGGTCTGTTTCTCATACAATTGTGGTTTTATGGCAAATTAATGGCAAATCATTAAAGATTGAAGCTAGAAAATAATGACAGGCATTTGAGTTTCAGACTCCATACCCTTTAAAACAATTCATGTTAATGCAAAACCTGTTATTCTATCAACTTTCTATGTTTGTAAGAGCAATATTTAAAAATTGTCCCTATTTTTGGGTCCTTGTACTACTTTTATTTATGGCTTTGTCCAGTTTTATTGCTCTAAGAGGTTGAGAGGTATATAAGGGACACATTTAAAATGTTAGGATACATGTAAAATTTTTATTATTTACTATCACCAAAATGTATGTACTCATGATCATGTTACTTATATTTGATGCCTGCAGACAAAATAATTAAATATGTAGGCTCAGGCTTTGGCTGGAAACAGAAACAAACCATTCATTTTTACTCCCATAGTACTGGGGAATAAAGCCCTAACAGTAAATCAGATGTCCGGGATGAACCCCTAACAGCAAATCAGATGCCCAGGATAAAGCCCTAACAGTAAATCAGATGCTTTATGTTTGTTTAATAGTAAGAAGAGGTGGAGTGAGCGAGGTTGGGGGATAGAAGTTGTCGCTCGTCTGGTCAGGATAAAACAGACAAGCGGTTGTGGGTTCAGTTCAAGCAGCTTTAGTACACACAAACACATCAGGAATGAGGCTTTGTAACTTAAACTTAAACTTTTAAACAGACTGACTACTACACTCACACATGTTAACACTCTGGCTCTTCTCTCAAAATGGCACTGCTACTTGCACATGCCCACATCTCGAAATGCTTCTTAAAGGTACATACACACACTCTGTTCTACATCCTCCCTCTTTGAGAAACAGATCATATACTAAACGGCAGTATTCAATGACATGCAATTTACACAGAAATTATCCTTTGACATGCAATTATACAGAACTAATTCTTTGGCATGCAATCACACAAAATTAGAGACATATAAAACAATCATGTCCAGGTTGCTTTGTATTTTACGACAATCCAAACAGAACGAAAAACTTGTAAGGTAAACCAAATCCAGGTCCCAGATAAACGCAAGCCGAGAAACCAGCAGTATGTAGAAACAGCTCAAAAGTTTAATAATCCAGAAGACAAAAAATTCATAAAAGTTGACATAAAAACAAATCCACTACTAAGCGCTTTCACCCATTAATACATTCGGGCATCTTCAGAGTAGTGAAATCACAAAGAAATCAACTGCCTTAAATAAATTCAAAAAATTCCCGCCCTATAGGTAGACCAATCAAAACAAAATATACCTTATCAAAATGTTTAAGGTGGGATCAGTTCATAGTAAAAAACGTATACAAAAATGTTGAATGTATAAAAAATATATAAATATGTATATGTGCAAAATATTATATATAAGAAGCTCATCAAAAACATCAGTTTAAACAAAACTAGATCTATATTTTAAAATGCTAGACAAAGATATAAACTCATTGATACCAGGGGGTCTAGATGCATCTAATCTAAGTTGCCACAAAGTTTCTCGAACTTCGAGCAAAATCTTAAAATTACCCTCTCTATCATTGTCGGGTATTCTGTCGACAACAAAAAATAAAAATGTATTAAAATTCTCACACTTGACACTATGCATGTAGAGAGCGTTACTGGACCTCTTGTTCCTAATGTCCCTTAGGTGTTGAAGAATTCTTACCCTAAGTTTCCTAGTGGTCTTACCTACATAAAATGTAGGACAACTAAGACATGTACTGATATAGACCACTCTCCTGGTATTGCAATTACAATACCCTGGACATTTAATAGATCTGTGAAAGTTCTGAACTACCACATAAGGACCATTAATATACCTACATACACTACACGACCCACATTTGTTCATTTTAGAGTTTCCATAAGGTCCATTCTTAGAACTTTCCCTTTCCATCAACTCTTTCAAATTCATCCCTCTACTAAATGTAAAGAGCGGCACATTACCAACAACTTGCTTAGTGTCATTATCCGTAGTATATTGCCACGTTTCTCTTAAAATTGTTGCCAGTCTATCAGCATACCCGTTAAAGGGTAATATCATAGCTCTTTTAAAGTTATCAAACTCAATAGAAGAAGTACTGTTGACAAGCCTATGGGTCTCTTTAATTAATCCGCCTAACAGGATAGGTCTAAAGACTAAATGCCTTTTACCAACAACCTCATTTTTGATGTTAATCAAAAAATCAAGAGGGTACCCTCTATCTAAAAACATGTCTACTAAGCTCTTAATTTCCAAGTCATATTTGGCATCTTTACTGATTAGCCTAGAGAGCCTGACCATCTGTCCCTTCACAACATTCTTTTTTTGATAAAGGGGGTGGCAGCTTTGGAAGTGCAAAAAGCTATTTATTATAGTTATTCTTCAGGTGGAAGGTTTAGAAATGTTTCGAATCTGTCTTGAAAAATTTTGTGACATGCATACCATCAAACGGTCACTTTTAGTTGATCTAATGGAATTTATTCTATCTAACAACTTTTTATCTTTTGAGGATGAACTGTACAAACAAGTAACAGGTGTAGCTATGGGCGCAAATGTGTGCCAATTTATGCTAATCTTGTTTTAGCACAGTGGGAATTGGACAAAGTGTTTACATCAACCTACATGAAGTACGTGTCACTTTATTTGAGGTACCTTGACGATTTGTTAATTTTTTGGAGAGGGCCAGCTGACACAATACACACCTTTATAGAATGTCTCAACAATACTACTAATTTTCTCAAATTTACCTACAAGGTACATTGTAATAGGTGTAACTTTCTTGACATCACACTTTACACTAGAGTGAGTGAAGGGGTTATCAGATTAGAATCCAATATTTTTCGTAAAGAAACCTATTCAAATAGCTTTTTGCACTTCCAAAGCTGCCATCCCCATAAATGTGGGTCGTGTAGTGTATGTAGGTACATTAATAATGGTCCTTATGTGGTAGTTCAGAACTTTCACAGATCTATTAAATGTCCAGGGTATTGTAATTGCAATACCAGGAGAGTGGTCTATATCGCTACATGTCTTAGTTGTCCTACATTTTATGTAGGTAAGACCATTAGGAAACTTAGGGTAAGAATTCTTGAACACCTAAGGGACATTAGGAACAAGAGGTCCAGTAACGCTCTCTACATGCATAGTGTCAAGTGTGAGAATTTTAATAAATTTTTATTTTTTGTTGTCGACAGAATACCCGACAATGATAGAGAGGGTAATTTTAAGATTTTGCTCGAAGTTCGAGAAACTTTGTGGCAACTTAGATTAGATGCATCTAGACCCCCTGGTATCAATGAGTTTATATCCTTGTCTAGTATTTTAAAATATAGATCTAGTTTTGTTTAAACTGATGTTTTTGATGAGCTTTTTATATATAATATTTAGCACATATATATATATTTATACATGTTTTTTATACATTCATATTTTTGTAAACGTTTTTTACTATGAACTGATCCCACCTTAAACATTTTGATAAGGTATATTTTGTTTTGATTGGTCTACCTATAGGCGGGAATTTTTCGAATTTATTTAAGGCAGTTGATTTCTTTGTGATTTCACTACTCTGAAGATGCCCGAATGTATTAATGGGTGAAAGCGCTTAGTAGTGGATTTGTTTTTATGTCATCTTTTATGAATTTTTTGTCTTCTGGACTATTAAACTTTTGAGCTGTTTCTACATACTGCTGGTTTTTCGGCTTGCGTTTATCTGGGACCTGGACTTGGTTTGCTTTGTATTTTACACTAGGTCTAGAAATACGACTCGATTGTGTAACATGAAAGTCAGAATTGGATCTAGCAGCGGGGGTCTGTCTTCAAGGAATGTTCAACTTTGGGGACATCTGGGACATCATCTGGAATGGGAGTGGATACCGAGACATGTTCTTCAGTATGAACATTGTCAGGGTTGCTCTGAGATACAGAGTCTGTATCATAGGTACAATGCTACAATATCATTTCTGATACAGGAAGAAGATATCTGCAGTTTCTCCTGAATTCTGTATCCTCAGATTCCACTAAGTAGGAGCTTGGCTCAGCACATATACCTCTCACTTGACCAATTCGATCAAAGCCTTTTGCCATTTGCATCCTCACTTCTTTTAATGGCCAAAGAAATCTGGTCATTTTATCATAGCTGGATTTCTGAAAATAATGTTTCTTAAAAAGTTGGGATTTGATTGCTTTGTTGTTTTTAGCATTAGGTGGCAACAAACTAGAACTGATAGGCAAGGTTATTCTGGTTTGCCTAGATAGAAGTCTCTGAGCAGGAGAGCCAAGTAGGTTGTCACTGGGTATATTTTTGAGATTAAGTAAATTCAAGACATTATCTGTATTGTCACACTTTGACCTCTCTAGTAATTGCTTTGCACTCTGTACTGCATGTTCAGCAAGGCTGTTGGGTATTCAGGACTACTAGTAACATGGATAAAGTCCCCCTGTTTAGCAAATCTCTGAAACAATTTACTGGTAAACTGGGTACCATTGTCAGAAATAACTTTGTGCGGACTACCATGGACTGAGAAACGATGTTTCATCTTAGCAATAACGGCACTGGATGTTAGGTTAGGTAAAAATCAATCGCAAACCAGTCTGAATAAGAGCTTACCAATGTTAAGTAATGCTGATTGTTCCACTCAAATATGTCAGTGGCTACTGTTGACCAAGGTAGTTCAGGAATGTGGCGTTGGTGAAGTGGCTCTTTTTGCAAATGCAGTTTAGTACTGTTGCATAGTGAACAAAAAGAAAGCACTTTATCAATGTCTTTCAATAGAGAAGGCCAAAATACTAGTCCTCTTGCCCTTCTTTTGGTAGAATCATAACCTGGGTGGCCACAATGCAAAATCTGAATGTATTCATGTTGTAAGGAAGTAGGAAAAACTTTTGAACCTTTGAAAATGATACCATCTTCCATCAGCAACTCATCTCTGTATGGAAAATAAAGTTGCACTTCTGGCAGTACACAGGATTGTTTTCATAGCCATCCAACATTGATAAAGTAGTTGAGCTTTTGCAAAACTGAATCAGTCTTTGTATGATCTCTCAGCACATCAAGTCTCTTGGTAGAAAAATTACACACTCCTATGACATCAAAGTCAAAATTCTCTGCATCAAGCTGCTCTGCGGTATTTCTGAGTGATTTGGATAAGGTATCAGCTAGATAAAGAAATGTGCCTTTTGTATAGAGCATTTTGAAATTTTACTTTTGTAATTTGAGCATCATTCTTTGTAGTCTTGCTGGAGTGGTATGCATAGGCTTCTTTAAAATATAACTAGAGGTTGATGATCAGTTTCTATTTGGATAGCTCGGTCATAGATATAATCATGGAAGTCTGAACATGCAAACACAATTGCCAAAAGTTCCTTCTCAATTTGAGCATACTGCATTTCAGTTTAGGTAAGAGTTCTAGATGCACAGGCAACAGGTCTGCCCTCTTGAAGTATAACTGCACCAATACTGAACTTTGAAGCACTAAAGGAAAGAACTAGTGGTCTGTGGACATCACAGTATCTCAATGTAGGAGGATTGGCAATTTGCTTTTTGAGGTTATCAAATGCTCTCAGGTGTTGGTCTAACCACGACCAGGCAACATTTTTGTATGTCAGCTCTCTTAAAAGTGCTGATAACTCACTAAAGTCAGGGATAAACTTGCCCAAATAGCTAACCATACCAAGAAAGTTCTGTAAGGCTTGGACATTGTCCGGGGCTGGCATCTCAAGGATGGCTGCTTGTTTAGAAAGGTCTGGTTGTAAGTCTGTACTGGTAAATAAATGACCTACATAAGTAAATTCTGGTAGTCTGAATTTACACTTCAGAGGATTAAGCTTCAAGTTAACTTCACATGCTCTATCCAGAACTTTCCTGAGGTTTCTGTCATGTTGTGCTTCACCATTGTCTAAGACCAGTAAATCAGCAACTATTATAGCACATGGATAGCCCCCCCAAAAAAAATTTGCTCCATTGCATGCTGAAAGACTTCACTGGCAGAATTTATTCCAAAAGGCATCCTGAGTAATCTGTATCTACAAAACGGGGTACTGAATGTAGTCAGTAGTGAAGATTTGTGATCAAGTATTACTTGCCAAAATGAACTCTGTATCTAAGACAGAAAAAACAGTAGCATTTGGCATAAGGGTGGCAGTCTTCTCAAATGTACGCATAGGATAGTGAGGATTTTTTAATGCCTTGTTCAAGTCTCTTGGGTCGATGCATATTCTGATTTTATCTGAATTTTTCTTATGAGCAGCTACCATGCAAGACACCCAATCAGTTGGTTCTGTGAGTAGACAAATCACACCTTGTTGCACCATTTTGCATAACTGGATCTTGACTTTGTCCTGCATAGCTATTGGAACTCTCCTTGCTGGTCTGACCACTGGACTGACCTCTGGGTCAACCTTCATGGAGTACACAACTGGAAGTTTGCCTAGCTTGTCGTCGAACACATCAACATACTCTGAGAAAATAGCATCAGTAAAGCTGGAACTGGGACATGTGCTTACATGATGCACTTCTTTGGTAAAAGAAAGCAGTTTCATTCTCAAACTGTCTCTGAGACCCAATAAGGACTGCATAGGTCTTTGGACTACATAAAATAGTACTCTGTAACTGTTCCCAGCCAAACAGCATAAAAGCACTACTGAGCCTTCTGTTTGAATCTCTTCACCTCCATAAGCAAAAAGCTTTGCACTATTGACCAAATTAAGTTGTTCACCAACTCTCACTTTAGCAAATGTTTCTGCTGACATCACATTACACTTTGAACCAGTGTCTGCTTTGAGTTATTTGGGTTTACCATTGATCAAGACAGTACAAAATACTTCGTTCTTTGCAAACAAATCTACTGCATTAACCTTTTCACCAACCACTGATACACCATCTATATAGAAAGTAGGGTTGCAGCTTTCTATATCATCAACTTGCTTTTTTGAGTCACCTTTCTTAATAACTGAATGAGGCTTGCTTGATTTACAAAACTTTTGAAAGTGGTTCAATTTTTTTACACTTGTGGCATTGATGACCAAATGCTAAGCACTTCTCTCTTTTAGACTCATGACTGGCTCCACAATTATGACAGTTGACAATAAGACTTGGCTTGGGTTTTGCTGATTTATCCTTGTACTGCACTGAGCATGTCCTTTTTATTGAGCTAGTCTTGGAACTTGCTAGAAAGTTACAGGTCCTCCCAGGGAATCCCACAGGTGTTGCAGCTGCCATGTGCATAGATCTGCTTCTGCTTGCCATGTGCTGCATGCTGTCTATACTTGCTCTAGATGTTGCTAAAACCATGCTGTTATCACTTGCAAGCATACTTGTGTGTCTTTCTGTGAGCTCATGGATTTGCCAACTCTCTATGGCTTTGCTCAATGTTAAATCACTGCCACAAAGCAAAATCTTTCTCACTGCAGAACTAACACCACACACAAGCCTGTTCTTTATTGTCATCTTTCAAACCACCAAATCTACACATTTTAGCTTTATTTCTCAAGTCAGTGATATAAGCTGCAAAGGTTTCACCTGGCTTTTGGTCTCTTGTATAAAATAGCTGCCTCTCTAATGTAACATTTGTCTGGGGGTTGCACATTTCTCTAAATTTATGTTTCAAGTACTCATGGTCCTCTCTTGGTTCTGCTAGTACCACAATATGGCAGTTTTCCCCCTCTCCTGCATATACTGCTGGTGCATACACAAATGAAAACTTTCTTTTAATGGCCTCTGACCCAGCTAAGGTAAGCAAAATGAATGCCCTTGTACATGCATCTCTGTCAGAAAAAGCTGCTTTTATGAAAATATCGTATTCCTGCTTAGATACTCTCCAATTGTCACTACTATATTATGATCAAACACAAGTGGACTGGGTCCGCAAAATGTCTCTGCCATATCAACACACAGTAGTGAAGGTGCTTGAAATTATATATGAACATACTCACACATAAATATACCAGAACTTTATGTCAGAACTTGCAATTATGCCCAATAGCACAACAGACTTTTTGAAATAACTGCACTTTGTCAAATAAGTCTCCGCAGCACAAGAACACTTTAAAATAACTGTACTTTGTGAAACCACTCTTTATCAGTGTAAGAAATACTTTGAAAGGACTGTGCTTTGCAAATAAACTGTACACAGCACAGGAACCTTTCAAAATGGCTGTACTTTGCGAAATAACTCTGTACAGTGTAAGAAACACTTTGAAATGGCAGCACTCTGTTAATAAATGCACACAGCACAAGAAACTTTTTGAAATGGCTGTACTTTGACTGCACTTTGTAATATAACTGTACTTTGCACCCAGCAAACTCTTTGAAATAATTGTACCATAATAAAGCACACACTCTGATAACACTTTGCACACTCGGAGAGACTTCGAACAACTCTAGTTATGCTTTGAATGGCTTCAGCCAATGCGAAATAGTAGTTTGTGCCCAAACACAGTCTTTTACTAAAAAACATGCAGTTGCCTCGCTCTTTAAGCTTATTTTCATCTTTTATTGTACTCGTTATGCCCTTTTAACCTCTTATCTCGCTCATTGTACTTTTCTTGTGCTCGTTTTCCTTTAAACATGCAAACCAAAGGTAATTCTGAGCCCCATATGAATATTTTTGCTTGTTTTGTCAAATATCATGGTTTGTTTGTGTTTTTATCCTGATCATATACTTTACATTACCCAACTATGTTCATACTATAAAAGATCAGCCCATATTATTCTCTTAAGCTGCTTAGATGAAGCCTTTCCAGTGTATTTTGATTATTTGGTATACATTCCTGGAAAGAACATTAAATAGGCCAACCAAGTCTTAAAGCTGCAAGACAGCAGAATAGTTTATGACATTAAACTTAATTTTTGACCCAATTAGGGTTGGAATTATGTAGAAGGCAATGCAACTTTAAAAGGTGTGCTCTAACCCAACTAAAGCAGTAAGTCAGAATAATTACATTCTTCTGGTCATATGACTGTCAATTTTTGAAGACATTGCAGTTTATGCATTTTCTTTGAACTTCTGTTCTCCAAAATTATTTGAACTTCCAAAAACACAGTTTTCCCCAAATGTAGTTATTCTTAACTAACACTTTTCTGGTATTGTGACTGCAACAAAATGTGAATTTCAATGATCCTTCATCTGTGCAAAGCTGATATCTCTTATTTACAAACAAATACATCTTGGCTGAGATGCTCTTTTAGATAACATGTACATATATAGTTACAAAGAGCTGAAAACACTATAGATGTAAAAATAATACTGTACAAATATCATGTGCATAAAACAGTTTGTACAGTCTGCTTTTTTAATTAAGCTGGTAAGACAGCTAATTGAAGAGTGGTACGGTTTCATTGAGCCAGACAATTCAGAATACACCTACTTATAAGATTTTGATTTTCTGCCAGTAGCATTTATTGACTCAGAAATAAAAGTTTTAGAACAAATACTGTTACTGATAAACTCCACTTCAGTAAATTAATAATGGTAATTAACACATCTACTCATTTCTTCACATTATAATGTTTTGCCTACTTTTTAATAAAGTTGGTGAATAAAATAATAACAATGATTTCATAAGACTGATAAGATTAGAGTTCATGTTAGTATGAACTTTGCTGTTGTTTATTGGTGAGGTGGACACTTTACTTAAGGAACTCAGCAGATATTTGAATTACTGCACTTTGTCCATGACAATCGGTTCACATTTTGGCTGAGTAAATCATAAAAAATAAAAGTACAATGAAGCATCCCTCAGGTTTAATAAATGCCAGTAATACACAAAGTGCATAGAGCAAGCGTGTCAGCATTTTTTTACTTTATTATCAAAGTACAATACTACATTTCCACTGGGATGTTACCAGATGACCCTGTCCTAGAACTGCTGTCTTTTGTCACATATACAATCTTCACTGAACTACATGATTAAAAAGTTGTCAGCAATTGAAGCATAGGGCTTAAAGGTAATATAGTTTCAAAATGATTGTCTGAAACATAGTGAAATTTAATAAAAATACAATGCTTATGCTAAATGTTTAGAAATACCTCTGTGCTGATCTTTATCTCCAGTAGTCCCCAGAAGAACATCGTGAGTGATCCTGTCCTATTGGCAAATGAGACACCAGCTTGTTTTTAACAGTTTATTACTTATACATTAAATCTGACATAGAATATTTAGTCATAATGCATACCTTTTTTCCAGAAGCTTTTCATTTATTACTACCTTCACTGAGTCCATAGCTTCTCAATACAAATGGCCATCTCTCCAGGCAAATAATCATCCCTTACATTTTGCAACCACACATTTTCCTCTCTGGCCTCATCCAAACAGCCCATAACCCAGCTTCCTTCATAACCTGTATATCTTCTAGGCGACCTAGAGTATGCAACTTATTTTAGGCATTGTCTCCCTTCAGTTTAGGCTTAGAATAGATATCCTGTTTTCAGCATTGTCTCCCTCCTGTTTAGGTTTAAGTTAGACACCTTCCTTTAGGCCTTGTCTCGTTTCTGCTTAGGCTTTGTTCTCCAGGGTACTACTATGCCTGGGCTCCAGCCCACCAACCTTATTCATTTAATATATGACTATCTTGCTGGTGGTACAGACAATTAGCTGACCAGCTTCTAGCATACATCATGTTCTTCTAGCTCCCTCATTGAGGTCATCATGTCCTGACAGCTTATGATCTCCTAAGATGTTAACAAAAAACTCCAGCTTTACTCTGTCGCATATCGCCTACTCAGAGGTGATCTCTGCCTAACATACAAAGCTATGTCAAACCCAGAGCTGTTGGACATGCTCCACTTAAAGAAATCCCAATCCCTCCAAGCTACATGCTCTAGGGACCTAAACCTTGTCACTACAATAAACAGAACATGCTGGAGGGATAGATTCCTGTCCCAGAGACTTCCCATACTCTGGAATAAACTGCCTATCTATATCAAGCAAAGATCCTCATTAGCACTCTTCAAGAAAAATCTTGATGATTGGATGGGAAATAGGAAATTCACCCCGGGGATCACCTCTGTGGCTCTGCTCGACAGTGGCACAGGAAAGTAATTTTCTTGGGTGGCAAAAGCCAGGGTACCTTTTTGGCTGGGCTTGTATAGGCCCCAGAGCTGATAGTCTAGTACCTACCTATGAACCTTGACCTTACCACCATGAAGCTTGCTGCTTGATGTGTTCTATCATTTCTTAATTTCTGGTTTTCTGTTGCTAGGCAACTGACATAAGTACACTTGACTGTAGCACTTTATGTAAACCTGTGACTATTTTGGTGCTAAAAAATGTACTGCAGCACAGTGAAATAACCTATGTCCTTCATCTGCCCACCCTTCCTAACTGATGACTGGACAACCATGTGGTTAAAAGAGATTTTCAGTTTTCCTTTTAATGGCTTTACTAGTTCTCTTAAATTGAACCTGCTCATCTATAGCCAAGTAGGAGAAGTTTGTAACCACGAAATGTATGTATCTTGATATTTTCTTCTCTGCAACAGATTTTCAGTAATCTAATGATGCACACAACTACAGTCAATTTCCTATTGCCATTTCCACTTAGGTTGTACAAAGGGAGAATCTGAAATTCCATTTCAACTTTTCCATTGCAACAGGAATGGCATTATTTGCTTCCATCTCAGTTTTGTTGCACATTACTATGATAATTTCACTTTTCTTGGATTTAAGCCCTAAGGCTCCCCTACTGTTCTTGTTCTGGAATGTTCAGCTCCCTAGTCTAAATAAGAATGGACAATAACTAGGGGACAGTTGACTTACAGAGGCAAAAAGTAAGTGCTAGTTAACGGATATAAGATATATGTCATTTATGTACTCAACATTTATCTGTCATTATATCTTACTTGTCCCTCTGCCACACCCAGAAGCCAGATATCTCTCACTTTTTCCTTCTGACATGCACAAGTACTGATCCTGTATAGAATGAGTCATGGCCTCTTGTAGGTCCGGTCAGTTTTCTATCTAATTATCCCTTCTCACTTGCTCACCATCACTAGATTACATGATCATAACTTCCATATTCCTGTTCAAGATCTTGACAAGGACAGACTTCAGTCAACATGCATTCTCTCCCTGTGAGGGGGAGAGCAAGACAGCTTGCAGTCACCATGCCATCATTCTTAAATTCAGTCAAGTTTCTGGCTAATCAGAGCACCTAACTACTACCTAAACTCTGTGTCTTTCCCACTCCAATATTTCTGTTTTTGTGATATTCCCAGCCCCTGGTATATCACTGACTTTGAAGACCCATTGCTACCTGAACAGAGTTAACCACTGACAGTAGTTCACATACTGCCTCTGTTTAGCATATATTCTAGAAATGTTCTAGTAGGCCCAAAAGCATAGCCAACTCATTACATCTGAGTGATGTCTCCAGGTGCATCTGCAGTTACCTCCTACTGCGCCTCTAGGCGTCAAATAATGCTTGTTCATATTTGCATTAATAATTCCAAAACCATGCTACATACAAGGTATCAGAATGTTTTATCTTGAAGCATACATGATGGCAAATACAATTGTATTATTATTTGACTTATGTCAATGACTATTTGTTAGAACTGTAAGGTGATAACTTCATTTTTTTAAGCCTGAAGCCATGCTCACTGGGAGTTAAAGGTACACACTCAAAAGAGCTGTTCTGGAGGGAATGAGTTAATGCTTCATTTGTCTGGAGACTTAGTCCTGACTGCCCACTTTTTGATGCCTAGCAATACCCATCTTATCACTCATACTAGTATAATATCACTTTCACTAGATAAACAGATGCTAATCCTAAATCCTTACCTACTGTTCAAGTATGGTTTCAACATCTACTTCCGCTTTGTGCTGTGCAAAAAGGAATCATAGCTTCATAGGTGTTTACTAGGCTAACAACCACAAGGGCCTTTTTAAACCTAGCCATGCAACCTAAATCTCTGACAAGTTCTGGTATACTTGATAAGTGTAATCAGGGGCTTGGGAGCTGAAATATTCACATGCAGAGGCCTGGGAGATGAACCATTTACAGGCTGGCTGTGTACATTAGAAACATATGTGCCAAACCAGGGATGGATTTCCTGTTCTGTATGCAATTGTCCAAGTTACACTTGAATTGGGTTAGAGAGGAACTCTGCTTCATATGGATGGGGAGTTTGTTCCAAATAAGGTGTGGTCTCTGAGATACATACCTGTAGCTCCAGTGGGTCCTATTTACATCACAAGCAAGGTTCAAGTCTTTAGCGTGGGTAATTGTGGTGCTGTTTGCTTTATGGATATGCATGACATTGATTTGAGTGAGATCTGACAATGCCTTGAACGCTAGGCATAGATCTCTTCTCAACAGTTTGCAGGAGACAGAATATATGGATAGGGCCTTGAGGCAGTCTGCACAGAACAAATTACTTACACCCTGTATTCTTTTAGTATGGAACCTATGTGGACGTTTCAATTGTTGGATATGTCTGCTTAGGTACATATCAAAGGGGCAGTATACTCAATGACAGGTCTGATGAATGCCGAATACAGTGGAGCAATGACTTCTTGAACCTAAATGCCATACCTTTATTTATAAGTTGCACAGCATAGAATGATTTCCTCACTACTGTAGACACATGACAATCAAAGGCTAGATTACTGTCTATGTGTGTTCCCATTTCCCTGAATACTGGGTCGGCTCTTAAAGGTGTGTTGTCAATATGATAGTTACCAGGGGTGGATGCCTTACTGAAGGATATCATTATGCATTTATTAACATATTGTTTTAGTCCATGGCTCTGGCACCAGTTGTTTGTCTGTGCCACCCTCTTCCTGGATAGCATTTGTATCAGTGGGTGATTCAGTGACAGTTCCTAATTTGCAATCATCTGCAAATTTAGTCAGCCAGAGGCCATTTACATTGACATTGACTTCAGAGAATTCAATACCAAAAAGCAGCAGTATTGGGACCAATCTCTGATGGCCTCCACTTGTAACTGGCGTCTTTATAGAGGTGGACTCCACAATTCTAACTTCCTCAGTCCTGTCTGTGAGCTAGCTTGCCATCCATCAGGTGACATAAGGGTTTGCAACTAACCTCTTAAGTTTGTCAACAATACCTGAGACTGGGATTGTGCTAAATGCCTTGGCCAAATCATGGTAGGCAGTGTGAACCATTTTGCCCTCATCCATTGCTTTGGTGACCTTCTGAAAGAAATCCACTAGGCTGAGTAGTCATGACCTGCCCTTGATAAAACCAAATTGGGTTAGGTCCAGTGTCTGGAGGTTTCCTATGCCATTACTGATCATTTCCATGATAATTCTTTCCATGGCTTTGCATATAAGACTAGAGACAGTTATGGGTCTGTAGTTTCCAGGGTCAGTAGATGGCCCAACTTTGTGCAGTGGGATGAAAGTTTCCATTCATGAGGCACGATGCCTGTTTGGAGGCTACAGTTAAATAGCAATTCCAGAGGTCCTGCTAGATATGTTTCATGCTACTTAAAAGGCATTCTGGGATATTGTCTGGGCCCATTGATGCAGTGTTTTCAGCCTTAGAGAGAGCATTAAGAGTTTGTTTCCTAGTGATAGCAGTGGAAGTTAGATTTGATGGTATTTCCTGAGGGAAGGCTGATGGGGAGAGAGGGGTAAGGTTGGAAATGAATTTGTAAGCCCTTAGGTATGCTGTATCTTCTGTCTCTGTATAGGTGGCTCCATTTACAATGCGCTCTGCACACAATTGTGTATTGCCTTTGAGGTTGTACACATAGCTTGATAATGCCTTGTGGCCGTCCTACAAATGCTTCATGTGTCAGAATTATACCTGTTAACCATAGCCACTGCAGAAACACTGCAACTTAACTTCTGTCAAGTTAACATCTACGGCTACTTATACCAAATCAATAAATTTGCCTCTTTTTCCATTTATCCATATTCCCTTCAATGTGTACCTGTCATAGGTTCATAGGTTTAGAGGTTGGTACTAGGCTATCAGCCCTAGGGCCTATACAAGCCTAGCCATAACAATTCTCTGGCCATTTCGTCCCATAATATTTACTTCCCTGGACCCCTGTCCAAACGCTTGACACAACTAGAGAGGTTACAATACTTTCTCACCAAGAACATCAAGGCCTAAATCATAAAAACTACATTGAATGTCTCAAAGCCTCGTCCCTCCTGTTGCTACCTTACATGTTACTGAAGGGTGACCTCTGCCTCCCTGAATGAACCTCTGCTGCCCCCCATTATTTCAGAGCTACTTTACATCTTTACATCCAGAAGTCCAGTGGTGGCATAAATATCATCTTAGTAACATCCAGGTAACTTCAGGTACTGAAATTAAATTAGATTACACTGAAAGAAGGACTACACAAACTGCACCCAAAAAAGCAACAATGGGAAGAGCCCCACTTAGTAATAATAATCTGAGAAAAGTTCGGCATGAACTTACAGTAATGTTACAGCTGTTATTCACTATAACGTTTAAGTACGGGGAGAACACACCTATCTTTGAGGGAAACTGAAATAGGACAAACCCAAAATTATACAGATCCATAAGTTTACTTCCATGCTGTGGAAAATAATAGATAATACTGTTTTGGATAAATTATTGCGTTGGGACTTGAAACCATATAAAACAACATAGCTATGTTGAAAACAGATACATAGCTAGCTGTAGCATGATATTCTATAACAATATAATAACAGCTATGAATGAAAAATTGTGCTGTGATGTAATTTATTTAGACTTAAATTCAGCATTTCATTGTGCCATATGCAAAACACTGATCAATAAAATAGTACAACTAGATATACTCTTGATAAGATGGATAGCTGCATGTCTTATGAATAACACATGTCAAATATCATAGCGCTGTTGGACAGGTGAAATTCAAGATTACAGTTAGGGTGTCACAGGGCTCTGTCCTAGGTCCTTACTTGTTTTGGTTGTATTTTCAGATCTATCTTTTTCATCTGGGGTGTTCTGCAATTTGTATACAGACAACTTGAAATTGTGTAAATTGATTTCATGTGTTGCAGACATGGCATGTGTGCAAAAGAGCTTGACTAAATTGTCTGGACACAGGAGAATAAAATGCTGATAAATATATCAAAACTAAGCATGTGAGATTTGGAAGACATCGATTAGAAGTTGAATATGTAATACAGCACACAGTGATAGAAACCGTAGATTCATATAAGGACCTGGGTATATGGGTTGATCTAGCTTTGAGTGTTTTTTAATCATATCAACAAATTTATTAATGATTTAATGATAGTTACAGAACTATAAATTGCATGAAAAGATTTAAAGTCTAGCAAATCAGAAATGATGAAATTGATGGTTAGTTACATTAGACCCAAAACAGAACATAGAATAACAATATGGAAATGCTATACGCAAACAAGCTTGAGTAAATTAGAAAGAGTACAGCGGAAATATACCAAGGGCATCATCCATGGATGTGCAAATGTAAGATATCATGAAAGACTAAAATATCTGAACTTGTACAGTGTCTCATATAGATGTTTGACAGGAGACCTTATTCAGGTATACAAGGCATTCAGAGACCACTACCTCTGGGAATGTTTGGGGTTATCAAACAGTAGTAGACAGTCATCAGACAACCTATGTAGAAGATTCAATAGGAATGAGAAGTGAACAAATTGGTTCACTGAAAGAGAGCTGCTGATTCATGGAATAGACTACAAAACTACATTAAAGCAAGTACTAGTTTAGATATTTTTAAGAACAGCCTGGACACTTATTATGGGAACAACTGTTTTGTTATATTGGTGGTCTAGAAGGGCATAATTGCCCATGCCTGAAATATTTATTGGTATGTATGTATGTATTTATTTAACCTATTCTGCAAAATAAATAGAGCATACAGGAGTGATAGATGTGTATCACAGAGAATACCACTTGGGAGGTTGGTGTAATGGTTGAAGTGCCTTAGAAACACAAAGTGCAGGGTTTGATTCTCACATGGGGTAATTGGCTAGGCTTAAAATGGTCCCTGAAGACAGTTAGCCTAGTACTAATCTATGAATCTAGAATTGTCTTTATCTCCACATAAATATATATATATATATATATATATATATATATATATATATATATATATATATATATATTATTTTTTTTAAATATATCAGTCTTTTTATTATATGTTCTGTCCTTCTGAAATAGTTATCATTTCTGTTTAGTTGTTTTGTTGAGTCTGAGGCTTCATGACCTTAAAGACTTTAGCCAGATACAAACAAGCAAACAAACAAAAACAAAATAGCAAGGACAGAATCCTGACTTACTTGCATGAGTAGATCAACAATAGTTCATTCAAAACCAAACCTCAACAAAGTAAGCAGAAGCAACGGAAACTCTTAATTCCTCTAACCACACTTACTAACTCATCATAGTCCACTAAAAGACCAGACTCACCTTTAGCATATCGGGCTTGTCTATCTGTAACTGTTTCTTTAACTTCTTGCAAACTCATGTTGACTAATTTAATAATATTGTTTGTCCATCTTAGCCCTTTCTTCTTTTACCTTTGTTCTTTTACAAAACCTTGTGTTCTCTAGTGAATTTTGTCTTCACATTATGTGGACAATGTGCTTCCTATTTTAACATCTGACCTTCCTCTGAACAGTCTGAGTTTATTTCCTTAAATACTGACAGATTCAATCATCTTATATGGAATTCTCAAAGTTTTCTCCAACACTACAGTTCAAAAGCATCATTTTTTGGCATACAGCCTTATCAATAGTCCAGCTCTCATAGTCATAAGTTATTGCTGGGAAAAACATAGGTTTGACTACACAAACCTATGTGGACAACGTGATGGCTTTGCTGTTTAAATTCTTATCCAGATTTAGCACACATTTCCTTCCAAGCAATTGCCTTTTAATTTCAAATACTGCAACATCGTGTGCTGAGATGTTTGAGCCCAGGAAATTAAATTTTTTCACTGCCCCAACTTCTTCCACATCAATTTGAAGAATTGCTAGGGTAATATGACATACTTTTAGGTCTTTTGATGATGGACAACAAGCCATTTTTGTCCTTTCTATTTTCAGCTTCATTAACAGACTGGTTTAGATTAAATCAGTTTCAGCCTCATCTGTATGAGAAGATTATAGTGTTAGGTTTGATAGACAAATTTAAAAACATTTTTGTTAGTAATTAAGAAGGTCTTTCTCATTTTGAGGATTCTATGGACTTGGTGAGAGCTACACTGTCTTTTGTCCTTAAAAAGGGGTCACAATTTTAAGGAAAAATTTAAGAAATCACAAGAGTTTTGGGACCCTGGAAGTACCACAGTGAGCATGATCCGCAGATGTGGACTGTTTTATGAATGAACATCTGTCGGCAATATTGTAATTCAAGAATGTCATTGGATTAATTGTGAGAATACCAATTGTGGTACAAAGGGGGTGAATAATCTTGCATGCTGTACAACACTCCAATGTACTTTATGTTGGAAAAATGGAAAGAAAATATGAGCACATTTATGATATCCATGGGGGGGGGGTCTGATCCTAAAAGTACATTACTCATAAACACCATTGGTTGAGTTTGTTTTTTGTTTTTAATTGTGGTTTGTGGCAAGAGTGTCTGTTGAAAAGAACAAATCGTGAATATAAATAATTAGCATGCAGCTGAGGCTAGCTGCAGCAAGCAAGCCAAGACTTGAATGATGATATTAATAACATTAATATAAATAGTGCCCTTAAAAGAGGTTTGCTAAGTTGTGATTTACATTTTTTGTTTTATCAAAAGAACCAAGAATGCTCAACTATCACATGAATCCAAGAATGCATCATCACAGATACTTGTGGGTGTATTGAAAAATTATATTTTATTCCAGTAAAGCAAATGGTTAAGTGATTTTGTCCTCTACAAGAAACAGGACTTCATCAGAACATAATTCTGAACAACTCCTCATTTAAATATTCTGTCATGTCACTTTCCCTGTTGACATGAGCCAATAATAATCATAATAATCTAAAATTCATTAGAATATTGTATATAAAAAGACTGCATAACACTCACATAAAAACCCACTGTACAGCTATGTACTCCAGTACTTTTCACACAAAAAATTCCAGTACAATTCAATTCCTTTATAGTCTATAATAGCAGTTAGTCATGAAAAGGAAAAACACAAATTATTTCATATCTCACACAATATAAACCACCTTGTATATAAAAATTGGGTCTATGTCATATAATCGAACTTCCAAAATTTGGAACACCATATGTTTGATCTTGGAAGTTCGAAATATGACAACATCAAAACCTCAGAACAGTGAATTTTTTCCCAGGGAAAAAATTTGTTTTCTGATAAACACACACACAACACAGGCACACCAAAAACCTAATAAACCTACACTACACCTTACGTACACAACTATCTATGCACTAACCTTAACCCAAGCCTAACCCTAATGTCCATCACTATCGCACACTTACCTTACCCGCATGCTAACCCTAAAGTCCGTCACTACTGCACACTTACCTTACCTGCACCCTAACCCTAAAGTCCGTCACGTTTGCACACTTAGAAAAAACCAAAAAGCAAGCTACGTAATCCTCCTCTATGCTGTCACTCCTGGAATAGAGTGGAAGTGGTACCAGGCAGCAAACTGGAACAAAATGAAATACAAAGGTAATCCAAAAGAGTTTATTTCTTTGGCGCTTTTCGTCTGCTACTAAAGGCAGACTTCTTCAGAGTAAACTCATCAAGTTACACAGCTAATTTATACTAAAAGCATGATTAGTTAATCATTGTTAACAAACAATCATTACATATTTAAAGCAACAATGGCTAAAATACGTTAAGTACTAAAAATCATAACATAGTTACATAAATAACACTAAAACATCTTGCTCTAACATCGTGTTTACTGACTAAGTCATATCAAAAAACAAAAAACATATATGTAAAATAATAAAATATGTCAAAATATATATATTACAAGAAAATAAATACAAGTCCTTCTGAAGTCAAAAAATCTAAAACTCACATAACAATATTGTTGAAAATGGTCACAATTGTGCATTCCATTAGTTTGATTTACATTCCATATTGTTATAATAACTTGTTGAACTATAACTTTGTCTTATATTCTAAACAGACCTTAGTAAATTGATTAGGGATGTTTTAATATTGTTACGTATCTATCTATTTAAACTAAGTAGACTAAGTATACACCCTATAGAACAGGTTTCATTGAGCCCTGGAGGGTGGTATGTTTCTAACCTAATTTGCCATCCCAGTTCCAACGCTAGTAATTTTAATGAGGCTGGGCCACCTCTACTGTCTTGTTGCACTTGATCGATACCAATGAATTTAAATTGGTGATTTGAATTCTCCAATACATGTTTTGCTAATGCATTTGTTGACTTTTGCTTCCTGATAGCATACTGGTGTTCGTAGATTCTATCTTTGAATTTACGTTCGGTTTTCCCTACATACAATGATGTACAATTTTGGCATATAGCTAAATATACTATCTGTTTAGAATTACATGTAAGTCTATATTTAAGTTTGAATTCACCTTTGTTCGTTTTGAATCTATTTGATTCTATAATGAACCTACAGTAATTACAATTGTGGCATCTAAACATTCCTGGGGTTCTCACCAACGTAGATTTCATTTCGAACCAAGATTTAAGGTTCCTACCTCTTCTGTATGTCACTGAAGGGTTGGATCCTAATTTGTTCGATATGGTCGAGTCTACCCCAAATAGTTGCCAGTTGTTCTGAATAATTTCCCACAAAGTAGTACTATCAACTGAAAATGTAGTGATAAATCTAGGAATTTCTGACCTGTCAACTCTCCCAGCACTCACTGAACTTACTACTGTTACCATACTCTCTGTCGCTCTCATTTGAAGAAGTGGCACATAAAAATTGTTGTTCCTCTTGGTGGTGATCGTTTGCACACTTACCTTGCCCACACCCTAACCCTAAAGTCCATCACTATCGCACATTTAACTTACCCATGCCCTAACCCTAAAGTTCATCACTTTCACACACTTACCTTATCAGCACCCCAACCCCAATGTCTGTCACACTCACACACTTACCTTAACCTAATCCATAACGTTCACACCACAGCACAGAAAATGTCGAAGTCGCAGAAACAGCCAACCAAATTCTTTCCCTGGGAAAGAATTCAAATTTCTGCGGCTTCGACATTTCTATTTTTTAACTTCCCCATTCAAACTTCCAGTATTCAACATTTAAAACGGTCGATTAAATAACAGGTACCCCAAAATTTTGGTTGAAAAATAGAACATAATGTAATTGGTAACTTTGCCAATCTCAAATTTAGGGCACTAGCTGCAATAGCACCTTCATTTATCCCCTGGGGGGGGGGGTTTGTAACTTCAAATTATAACTGCCATAACATTTTTTTTGACTGAAGGTTATATTCCAGTCTCCTTCCTACACAGAAGGCTCCACCTTCACTACAACATTGAATAAAAATAGTTTAAAAGGTCTACATTATAAAACATACCTAGCAAATGTGCTTTTATCATCCTTTTTTGTAATGGCAAAATGTGTTGATAAATTCTCTTGCAGAAGTCTTTCTTGTTTTTCCCAACATAAAACTTGCACAATGGTATTTTACTGACTTTCTCCACATATAGATAATCTCCAATACAGCCCTGTGTCCACATCGTCATTGAGGTCAGAAACCTCTCCAGAAACATGGCCTTCAATATTCCCATCTCACACAAAAAGTATTATCAACAGATGTGCCCTAGAGGCTCAAAAAGACAGTTATGAAAAATGGTGGCAACTAGAGAAGCATAACATGGAGTTTTTTATGTTCTCTAAATTTTTTCACCTTCTATGTTGTCCATAAACTTCAAAAAACTCTGTGGATGCTTACAGGTCCCCTAGAAATGCATAAAATAACTCAGTGGCTTCCATCCACAGGATGATTATATCATCCAAATAACAGTCTGCAAAGGGGATGGTTAAACACAAAAGATTTTTCCCACTTTCAAATATCTTATTTTTTATGAATGAATGCTATTAAGGATTGTACAGGGGGTTGTATTGAAGTGGATAAACAAACTTCAATAAACTAACTAACAAAATGAAAAAACAAAAGTGGAATTGACACTCCGAAACAAACTTCAACTCACTTAAGGAATTTTAATGGAATAAAACCACAGACTGAGCACTTTTCAGTTTACAAACAAACAGACTTCATCAGAGTAACAGTCTGCCATTAAAAAAACACTTAAATACAAATAATTCACCCAATCACATTTGCAATAGAAGAATACATTATGATGTCACTCAACTGCCAAGTGCAATTTCTTAAAGAACCAGTATTGAAACTTATAGTTGTTTTACATAGACTAGATAATGAAGTACACCTAAATCAACAACACACAATATTGACACTGAAAGTTGTGATGAAATTATGGTAAAAAATCACACTATAGCTGCTTTCATTTTTAAAATGCAAGAAAGAGAAACTGATTCATTAATGTCTGAGCAGCAGCTGCATTAAACCTAAGTTGCCAAGTTAGTTCTTTGATCTCAAGTTGTGTGTCACTGAGGTTTGTCACTATTATCCTGTGTATAATGAAAAACAGGAATTTGTTTGTATTTATGGGCAATCCAATTTATGTCTAAATAAGGCATTGGTGGTTTTCCTTTTCTTTATATCATACATATGTTCACAGATCCTGTCCTTACATTTTCTGCAGGAGCTGCAGGTAGCCAAGTACACTGTGTGGGTAGTGTTGCAGTTGCATCGCTCTGGATATGGGATCGTGCTACTAAAAATTTCAACTGCAATGTACTGCCCCTCAGTTATATATCTATACATTTTGCATGTCCCACATTTATGCAAAAACATTAGCCACCATTGATTTCATACCACTAGTGGGTAATTTTAACAAAGGCTTAATGCTCTTTCATTTGGAATACACCATCACTGGGGCAATTCCTAGGATCTTTTTTTAACTTCTTTAGAAAAAAGCAATATACTAGTTCAGCCTCACTATGTTAATATAACCAAAAAAGTCATTGCTGAACAGATCAGAAAAAATGCAGGTGGATGAATCAAGCACATCCTTGCTCATTCTATCTACAATTGTATCCCCTCATCATTTATACTTCGTGATTTAGCCCTTAAAATAGGTGAACACATGCCATGACACTGG
>NC_056735.1:77939426-78004426 GCF_019279795.1 Protopterus annectens
GGCACCTGGATCCAAGAAGCTGGGGCAGGGAATGCCCCACAAGTATGTAAGTACATTTACCTCTGTTTCACCAATATATAATCTGAATGTCTGCTAAACTGGTATGCATAATGGTGTGCTTCTCTCCTAACAGCTGCAGAGGAGAGGGCTTGCAACATCGAGGTGCTTGGCCAAGTTGTGCTGTGAGTGTGGTGAGTATGGATGCATTATGCTAACTATAGTGAAATAAGCAAGAAAGAGTAAAGCATTAACTGCAATAAAGAATATACAGTAACGTTTGTATTGCAATAAAGGTGGACTTATAGCTGTACTGCAATATATGAATAATGCCAACTGTAGTGCAATAAAATCATGAAACAATACCATTGCCTGCATTAAAGTATATACAATAAAGTCTATAGTGCAATAAATGTGGAAGTAGAGCTGTATTGCAAGACCTGAATAATGATAACTGATATGCAATAAAAACTCCAAACAATACCAGAAACTGCATTAAAGTAAATAAAATAAAGTCTGTAGTGCAATAAGTTTGAAATTAAAGCTGTTTTTCAAGACATGAATAATGCCAGCTGTTCTACAATAACACATGAACCAATGTCAATAACACCAAGGTAAATTGTGTACATCAGGACTGTCTTGTTTTAGCCATTGCAGTACAACTATATGCATTCAGGCTGTAAGGTAAGATGTTGCAGTTGAGTATAACACTGTAATAGCTGTAGAATGCCAAATGTCTTGTTTAACACATACAAGTACCATTCAAGGCTGTTTCTAGCCCAAAAGTCTTCACATAATGCTCTTTCATCCATAAATAGAAGGTATATGGGTGAGGTAGCCTACTACATGATCTAATATTGTTTGCTAACTTCAAAGATATTTCAAACCAATAACTATATTGTGCACATCTGCATTATATATACTAATGAATAGATTACCTGCTATCTCTGTCATGCTTGTATTTCATGCATGTATGTTTTACAGTCACTGCAGTCTAGTATAACACTGTAGTACTACTGCCAGGTCATATATTGATTCCAGATGAGCTCTGGGCAAATATTAATCAGGCAGTAATCAACAATAACTCAATAGTTCAGTTTGGCAAATGCACTGTCTGTAGCACATTTTGCCAGACAGAGACCAGGGTTCGAATCCAGTGCTAGGTAACACTAAATATTACAATATCAGTCATGTAATGTTTACAGATTCTGTCTCCACAGGAACTACAGGTAAATGGATGAGGTAGCCCATATTATGAGTAAATAATTGTGTGTTTAGATGTCACAGACTGTTGCAATTATTAGCAAGAATGTGAAAATACAGCATAACATAAAAGAAATATATATAATAATAAAATAAAATGAAATAATTATAATGTGTAATCTTAGTATGGCTGTATGCCTGGAGTGTCTGTTAAAAGCTGCTGTTGCCAATTTATACATTCCATGCAGTTGTCCTCTGCAGTCACTGCTATTGGGTTCTATCCCCATGCCTGCCAAGGAAGGCATGGCAGTTGTTTAGCTTCTGTACTGTACACATACATGTCTCTCAAGTGTCACGCTGTCACATAATGTAATGTGTAATCGGTCCATCACAGGATTACCTTCAAAATGATTACCTAAATTACAAAGTATCAGTACATCAGCCCACAGTACACCTTGGTAGGTATATAGGTCCACCTGATGTGCACGTGTTCTGTGCAGTTGTGTACCCACAGTTGTTACTGCATGGCCCATACCATCCCATGTTAATAGCTTGAGAGGTATGTAGGTGCTACAGCAGCTATAGGGGACTTGTACACATAAAGAAAGGACAGACCCATAGAGTAGATAGTAATACAGCTGTCAAGTAAATAGCCTATAATGGTACTAATGGACTGTTTTTATCTCTCTTCCCACCCCTTATCTTCATTTATCTATTGTTGTTATCCATTGGTCATGGTTTACTATTAACATATGTTGTTAAATTAACTGTATTTTGGGCAATGTGTATTATTATTGTTATGTATTATAATGGTTGCATAGTAACATATCTTGTTGAATTACCTATTTTGTTGGCCTTATGCTATAACTGTTACTGGCATGCTGTTAACATACTGACTGTTCTGTCATTTTGTGTTATGTTTCACATAATATGTATTGATATGTAACTGGGTTATTTCCACTGCTCTAGCATGCTGTTATTATTAACAATGTTTTTTTTTCATAACTAAACTATACTTATTGCCATACCTCCCTCCATCAGCACAGCACATCAGCGTAGGTCAGTTCCCGGTGATAAGCCTACCTTGCCTCAACTGGCAGTGGCACCAGTTCATAGCATGTCTGGGACCTAGGCTGGTGGTGCCCAATCAGCTGCCCCTGTTCCACTCGCAGCATCTGGTGGAACTGCCTGAGGGGATGGAGCCTGGCCTCCCCCTGGGAGCAGTGGCAGTGAGGCTGCAGTCTCCCAAGAGCAACTGCTGGTCATGGTGTGCAGGATTGTTCAGTTGACCTATGAACATTGCATGTACCAGATTGAGGGCAGACTGGCCAACTGATGGAGCAGGTTGGCCCTGTTGCCCAGCTTCCAGCAAAGCCACCTTCATGGCGGTGAAGGAACAGTGTTGACTGCCCATGGATGGGGGTGTCAGTCATGCTGCTGCTGCCATCTGCAGGTACATGCAACTCCAGTTCTGCAGCATCGTCCCCATCCTTACCCCGCTCATGTGTCACCCACTGCCCCTGTCTGCTGTCTTGTCTGTCTTCTATTGTATCCTCTTCTACCCAACTTACCTTTCCACATGCACCTATGCCCCTTCCCCAACATTCCACTCTCTCCTTAAACAAAAAAGGGCACCTGTCCCACAAAAAAATCACCTCATACAAAGCTCTCCATTTCACACATGTCCACTGGACACAACTAATTTAGTCCAATTGGCTTGTCAACATATTTATGTTGTCCTCATCTCTCTCTCTCTGGTGTTTGAGTGACCAAATTCATCTACAAAACCTGTCAAAATGCACTGCTGTTGCTGTACAAGAAATTAATAGCTATGTTTTTTTTCTACACTCGTCCTGCACAACCATACCTGTGTTTCACATTGTTTTTCCCCCTGCTTGCCCAAATTTCACCACTTTCCTATCACCCCCTTTTTCTTTATATTTTTAGCACAAATTTGTGTGGAGTGGTGCAGTGCTTAGCCCAGCTTAAATGAGATTTAATGATCTTTAAAGAGCTTTAATGACTATATGTGTCTATTATGTTGTTACTTGCATGTAGAAAATAAACAACTATTTCAAGTGTCAAACCCAGGCCTCTCTCAACTACAGCATACTGCACTGACCAACCATGCTACACAATGTTACCAGCAAAACATACTGCTTGCTACTTACAGTCAGTATGCGTGTAGTTGAAATAAAAACTAATGTGAAAACCGTGAGTGTACCCTAGACTCTGGTGCAATAATATATAATAATAAAGACATACAAATGGATGTAAGCAAGGTCTGTGATAGCAGGTATATGTGTCCTTTTATCAGCAACTTGTGGAAAGACACCTGCTAAGGCAGCAATGGCAAAGTACATGTACAACTGGGCCCCTGGTGCAGAAATACAACCATATAAAGCCACACACATACTCATAGATGTAGAAATGCTTCTCACAGTCTGTATATGTGCACATATATCTTGCAAATTTTTATTTTTTTTATTTTTATTTATTTTACATTTGTTAACCGGGCTAGTCCAACTGGATACATGTCCATTTTCAGTGGAGGCCCGGGGAGAAAAGCTCCGCTATCTACTACTTGACAAGTATATAATACAAGAATGTACAATAATAAACAAGGAGTTTAAACCACAATTAAGGATGTTCAGGCAATGGTGATCAGACAGAGACATAGAAGGTATGCAAGTTCAGGTAACTTAGTATGTACAGAATTAATTACATTATATATAAGTTTAACAATAAAAATTTGAGTAAAGTCTATTTTTAGAAGGGAGAGACATTTACCCTACAGATATGGAATGTGAAATAATGAAAGAGTTGGGAGAAAGAGGAGAGGGGGCAAGAGAAGGGATGGAGTAAAAAAGGTCAGCTAGGGTTATTGCAAGAGCATAGGCAGTGGTTGATTAGGAAGTGTTTAAGTTTGGTTTTAAATAGTGGAATTGAAGTTAGGGCTGTGAGGTCTTGAGGAAGTTTATTCCATATTTTGCCAACTGAGTTGGAAAATGTGGAGTCACCTGCTGCGTTCTTTGATAGAGAAGTTTGAATCAATATTTTATTAGAAGAGCGTAGGTTTTTCAGGTTGTTATAGGGTTTTATGAGGGTGGAGAACATTGGTGTATTCTCAGGGTGATGAAGGGCTTTGTGGGTGATAGTAAGTTGATAGTATTGAATTAGGTGGGGTAACTCCAGCCACCCTAGTTTTAGGAGATTCAGACAATGATGTGTTCTATAAGGAGAGGCAGTGGCAAATCTGGCAATATTGTTGTATGATGATGTAAGATTATTGAGATTATATTTTGAAAGATTAGTGTATATGGGGGAAGCGTATAATAGGGTAGAGATTAGGTGGGTTCTAGCTATGGTAGTTCTAGCTTCAGGAGTTAAGAAAGATTTGATTCTGTAGAGAGAACCTAGCTTTCTATTAGTTGTTTTTATGATAGAGTTGATATGAAAGTCAAATTTTAGTAGGTTGTCAATAGTAATACGCAATAGTTTGGTTGTTTGGTCTGGAGTGATTAGGGTGCCATTGTTGGAAGTGAGTGTGAAGTTAATAGAGGGAGACAGGTGTGTGGGTGCAAAGAGGAGAAGTTTGGTTTTCTTAGGGTTGAGGAGGAGACAGTGATTAGAGAACCATTTCTCTATAGTGGTGAAGGTTTTTTGGGTAAGGGAGTGAAGGTCAGTCTGGTTAGTGGCAGAGCAAATAATGGTGGTGTCATCAGCATATTGAATACAAGTAGTTAGAGGGGTGGCAAGGTGCAGGTCGTTAATAAAAATGGAAAATAGAAGAGGACCTAAGATGAAGCCCTGAGGGACCCCTATAGTGGTAGGGAGAAGTTCAGAAAGATGTAAGTTCAGCTTGTTTCCAGTTATGAAGATAGGATGTGAACCAGTTTAAGGCAAGATTGTCAAGAGAGAGAGATTTTAAATGATGTAAGAGGAGTTGGTGATTGACCATGTCAAAGGCTTTTGACAGGTCTACAAAGAATGCTGAAGAAAGAATATTATTATTGCAATTTTTGTTAATGGAGTCTATGAAGGATAATAAGGCTGTGGTGGTGCTATGGAATGGTCGAAACCCATGTTGGCAGTTAGCTAGGAGATTATTACATAGGAGGTGATTAAGCAACTGTTTGTGGATACATTTCTCCATTATTTTTGCAATAGGAGATAGCAGCGCTATAGGGCGCTAGTTGGAATATCCAATGAATCACCCCCTTTGAAAAGAGGGATGATGTGTGAGATTTTCCAGACTGCAGGTATAGTACTTTTTTTAAGGTCCTGTTAATTAGTATAGAGATAGGGTAGGCTAAAGCTTTTGCACCTAGCCGGAGGTATTCAGCTGGTAATTTGTCAGCTGAGGGGGTTGAAGGTTTAAGTTTTTGAAGTAAGTACAAAATATAGGAGGTAGGTATGGGTTTGAGTTGAAATGGTGGAGGAGTGCAGCTTGGGTTAGCTAGTATAGAGGTGTCAGGGCTTTGTTGGTTAGCTAGTTTAAGTATTGGTGAGGTAAAGAAGGTATTGAACGCATTAGCTGTTTGTAAGGGGGAGTCTGGGTTGGAGCCTAGCGGATTAGGTGTTGCAACTTTGCCAGGGGATAGTAGTGTGTTAATAGCTTTCCAAAATTTATGTGGTTGGTGGTGGGAGGATTGTTGTAGTTTGGTATAAAAGTTCTTTTTATTTTTTAAGATAGCTAGCTTTGTCATGTTTCTTTTTTGTTTGAAGGTAAGATGATCAAGAGAGTTTTTCGTGGTTCGCCATTTAGTCCAGGCTTTATTCCTACGAAGGATTAGTTGTCTAGTTTTGCTTGTGAGCCATTGAGCGGTCTTACATTTCATGCGTATAGAACGCAAGGGGGCATGATGTTCAAGGATGGTAAGAAAAGTATTATTAAAGTGGTTAACAGCTTCATCTATAGGGAGAGTTTTAAGAGGTGACCAGTTAACTAGCCTAAGTTCATTTTGAAACTGATTGGGGTCAAAATGTTTTTTGCTGCAGGATAAACGAATTAGGGGAGTATATCTAGATGTGTTTTATGCCTAATAATATATGTTAGGGAGTGGTCACTAAGGTCATCTGGGAGGGTTCCTGTTGAATATTTTTGCTTTTGCAGGGTCTCAGTAGCTCAGTCACGTAAATGCCTTGCATGCAGTACATTTTGCCACACACGGTCCTTGGTTTGACCCCAGTGTTGTGCCACACTTCAATTACATTATTGAGAAGACAACTAGTGATGACTGAGTCATGCAATCTTATCCCCCACAGGTTACCGCTACTTAATTAACTGCTACCCTGTTTTGCAAGACAAAGACCTGCAGGCAGAGACACAATGCACATATCCATATGGCCTAACTCTATGTCAACTGCTTTTCTGTTAGTCACAGTGTTGCATAACAGATGTACCTTAAGCACATGCCCCAATTGCATTGTATAGAATACTCTTACCCTGGATCTGTCGTAATGACAAACCTGACACAGCTGACACAGTGACACATACAGCTTGCTGCTCACTAAAGTGTTCACACTCCCACCTGTGTGTTGTAGGTTGCAGCAGCAGCTGCAGCCTGTAGCATACACACATGAAGGCATTATATATTGCACTGTGGTAGCATGTCATTGGCTAATGATAGTTCAATACAGTTGTTTTCACTGTAAGTAGCAATTCAAGCCACAGACTGATGCAGAGGCAATTACCTGCTAATAGGCAGTACGTTAAAAAGGCAAGCAGCTGTATGTAAAGGTAGCTACTACAGACCTACCATACCTCCCAACCCCCTAGAACAAGGGATCTGGACACAGCCATACTTAATGGGGGTGGGGCAAAGGTCCAGAGATAGGGACATGTTTAGCAGTTTGCCCCACAAAGATAGTAAGTTGATACAATAACAGCTATTGCAGTAGCATGCATAGTCTGATGGGTATGAAGTGTGACACAAACATATGTCTCTTCCCTTACTGACCTCAGCCCACAATGATTCCTAGTGCACTGCCAGATGACAATAATGTCATGAGACACTGACCACACATATGAGGCAAAACTGTGGGCATACTTCATAAATCTACAGTGGACGGTGTTAGTACCTACTTTCTGTGATGCTGTAGTATTCACACCTCAGTAATGTCCATCTCAAAAAAAAAAAAAAGAAAGCAGCCAAGGCCTACATGAAGGTGTTATATATTGCTCTGTGGTGGCATGTCATTGGCTCATGATAGTGCAATACAGCTGTTTCATTGCAAGTAGCAATTTGAGCTACAGATTGGTGAAGAGGCACTTACCTGCTAATGAGCAGTACATTAAAAAGGCAAGCAGCTGGTTATGGGGAAAAAGTCTGTATGAAACTTAACACACACATAGAGTGTATTATCAAATGATTACTGGAAGCAAAGTTCAAGAAAGGAGTATAACACTCCATCAGGTATGCAATAGATTTATTCATATAACAGGATGCAAATGGGAGGATGGAGGTATGGGAAATAGGGATCATGTCACTGATAGGGATTACAGCAGTAAGCCTGTCTCAGATCTATGGTGATGACATGTCACTGATAGGGATTACAGCAGTAAGCCTGTCTCATATCTATGGTGATGACATGTCACTGATAGGGATTACAGCAGTAAGCCTGTCTCATATCTATGGTGATGACATGTCACTGATAGGGATTACAGCAGTAAGCATGTCTCAGATCTATAGTAATGACATGTCATTGATAGGGATTACAGCAGTAAGTCTGTTTTAGATCTATGGTGATGACATGTCACTGATAGGGATTACAGCAGTAAGCCTGTCTCAGATCTATGCTGATGACATGTCACTGATAGGGATTACAGCAGTAAACCTGTGTTAGATCTATGGTGCTGACATGTCATTGATAGGGATTACAGCAGTAAGCCTTTCTCAGATCTATGGTGATGACATGTCATTGATAGAGATTGCAGCAGTAAGCCTGTTTCAGATCTATGGTGATGACATGTCATTGATAGGGATTACAGCAGTAAGCCTGTCTGAGATATATGGTGATGACATGTCATTGATAGGGATTACAGCAGTAAGCCTGTCTCAGATCTATGGTGCTGACATGTCATTGATAGGGATTACAGCAGTAAACCTGTCTCAGATCTATGGTGATGACATGCCACTGATAGGGATTACAGCAGTTAGCCTGTCTCAGATCAATGGTGATGACATGTCATTGATAGGGATTGCAACAGTAAGCCTGTCTCAGATCTATGGTGATGACATGTCATTGATAGGGATTACAGCAGTAAGTCTGTCTCAGATCTATGATGATAACATGTCATTGATAGGGATTACAGCAGTAAGCCTGTCTCAGATCTATGATGATGACATGTCACTGATAGGGATTACAGCAGTAAACCTGTCTTAGATCTATGGTGATGACATGTCATTGATAGGGATTACAGCAGTAAGTCTGTCATAGATCTATGGTAATGACATGTCATTGATAGGGATTGCAGCAGTAAGCCTGTCTCAGATCTATGGTGATGACATGTCAGTGACACTCTGCTGTCCTACACCTACAGGCATGCCTCTCAACTGTCCCTGATTTCACTCACATCTCAGCTCTGTCCTTATCAATCCCACCTTCAATGGTCGGCTGTTGTAGGAAAGCTAGTGGATTACGCATAGTACATAGTGACAATATGGAAGGGTGTACACCCCTGTAATGTCAGCTGATGTACTGTAATTTACCTCCTGTCATTCTGTCCATGCCTCACATAATTAGTTCTAACATTGTAAAACTGTCGCTGAATGCCCATGATGTACTCTGGCTATGTCCCTGTTTCTGCTGACATTTGTCCCTGTGTGGTTGAGAGCTATGCCTAGCATACCTGTCAGCCTCCTACAGAACAAACTCGCAACAAAGCCATAATTAATGGGGGACAAGGGCCCAGATTCAGTCTGACAGCAGCTGCATGACATATTAGTGGGAGTTTTCCCATGGGGACACACCACATTAGACTGCAGTGATGTGTGTAGGAACATACAGCAGAATCTGTCATGGCACACAGGGACATGCCCCAGTATTGCTACTATCTTTGTGATAACCACACAAGTAGTGCATTCCAGACTGTGGGGTATGAATTGTGAGGGAGGCAGTAGATAGTGCAGGCCATTATAGGTGTGCTGGATCTGTACATAGTGGATGTCCATGTATCTGATCATGTAATGCATGCCCCTCGTGTTGTCTTTCAGGAACCATATACCACAGGAGACATGCACCCTTCTCAACTGTGGAGAATGACATTATACTGGATCGACTGAGACACCATCATCAGATCTTGCTGTCCAGGGGTAGGCACAACTGGAAACAACAGGCAGCATTGTAGGCAGACCTTGTGCTGACTATTAATTAGATTGGCTAACAGGACAGGACCTACGAACAGGTCTGACACCAGGCCATAGAAATGGTGAATGCTGCACAATGAAGGACAGCTGCTGTTACCAGGGATCGCGCCACCACTGGTGGAGGTCTTGCGATGGAACAACCTGTCGCATCCACCAAGGAATTCCTAATGACCATATGAACAACCAACAGCTTCCAGACATCCATCACACAATATATCTTGAAGGTGGGTGCCACAGTCCCCACAGAAGAAGATAATCCAGGTAAGCTTACTGTGTTCACCAGTGTAACATTGTATCAGTCATTGTGGCAGGCTGTACATACCAGTACATGGGTGTCAGGTCTCTCTGCATTAGTGTGGGGGGATGTGATTTATGCTCAGTTGTGTACACATACTCAGAATGTCAGCAATATAGCTATTATCACAGTAGCTACTGTATGCACAAATTACCTTGTAGTGCTTCAACAGTTGTTGGTGCTAACAATACCTCTCCCTCACCATTTCATTGGTCTGTCAGGTGTGGCCCAAGTCCATGGTGCTGTACCTGGTAAGTGTGATACTGTTGTGTTAAGAATCATATATACCCTAAGAAAGTTAAGCACTGTCAATTTGCCCTATGTTCAACTGTTATGCCTAACCAGTGTAGGATATTTGTATGTTCCATTCTGGAACAGTTAACTACATTGCATAGACTGGGTAATCACAGGTGTGTAATTGTACAGACATTAACACATTTCACTTATAGTTAAGAGCAACTACGCAGCCTGCTATATATGGGGCAGGTACTCCAACATGCCTGTTCAAGCACAACAGGGAGATGGTACATACCTGAGGCAGTAATACTACTACTACTGGCATATCATTCTCAATATAGGTGTACTGGGTTTTATGTTTAGTTATATCACATATACTGTCATATTGCATACCTTACAGGTGTGTTGTACTGGCAACATTAACTGGATGTAGCTGAAGTGCATGTTATAACAGGCCTGATGTATCTGTATATCTTGTCATGAGCTTGTCTGTTGTGCATGAGAGCAGAGATGTGAAGATGTGGGACTTGTCATGCAGTTGTGGATCCTCATCTGTATGAATCTGTGTGAACTACCATACATAATAATGCAGGTAGTAGTTGTTTTGCTTCTCAATTGTGACTGGGGATTTGGAGTCTGTCCTCCTCACAACCTGATGTCAGTGTCTCATCAGACACGGATAATGATGGTGGCCATAGTAAGCCACAGGTGGAGTTGTCAGTGGCTGAATCTGTCCCAGAGGTTGACATCCCACTTCTGCCTCCATTGTCACTGCACAAAGTCTGTATGCCCACACATACCCAGTCCCCAGAGGCCACAGATATTGGACAGTCAGAGGGTGGAGACATTGAATAAGACAGTGTGACAACTATGGCATCAGTAAGTGTAGACATTGACCATAGCCAGAGACCTGGTGAGGCCCCACACAGGTGAATTGACAGGGATGTTCATAGGAGGACTGCTGTCCATCCACCACCTGTTGCAGGTGTCACATCATGGGTCACTCACCACATGTTTTCGGCTGTCATGGAGGCACAGGCACATTCTGAATGCAGCACCAGATGGATGTTTAGGGTTATGGATGCAGCACAGTATGATATTTGTGACTGCCTCCGCCGCACTGGGGACACCCTGGATCGGTTCACTGATGTAGTGTATACAAGGTGGGCTGAGACAGTGTCTGTCTGTGACTGCACATTGTCTGTGCTGAAACATCTGATTGGAATTGGGCACCAGACACATGGACGAAGGTCAGCAACACCATCTGCTGGGAGTCCACGTGGCCATGCACAGTCATGCTCCTGTAGTGGCAGTACCTCCAGCATTACAGAGGGAAGTGTGCAGTCCACACCACAACATGGCAGGCCATGGGCACGTGGTCCTGAGCAGTCCCATGGGGGACACAGTCACAGTGTTTTGCAGACACCATCAGGTACTAGCACTGCATCTGACCCTGGGCATGGTGGTGCCAGTGCTACTCTTCGCAGAGGCAGTTCATGTGTTCATGGACAGAGATGGTAAACTGTCCACTCTACCATGTATGGTCCACAGCAGTTCAAAATGCACACATGTAGGGCTAGCACTGAGCTTGAATGCATGCATGCACACTCAAACACTACTGTCACATGCAGGCCACCAACAGACACATATGGCACCTCTCCATGGCCCATCTAATCCACACCCCTTCCTGAATCACCCACATGCTGTCTCCTGTTTGGCACAGCCTAGGTCTCTGGCACCCCCACACCATACCCTGTGCCACATCCCTGCCATCCATGTCATCGATGCAGGGAAATGCAAATATGTGTCTGATGCATATGGTGTCTACATTACTTTACATGTACTTGTGTAGTGCAGTATTGTTTTACCATGGCACTTGTTGTGGGCCACTATAGGTATTGTATGCTGGCATATGTCATGACTACACATCAAACATTGTGTATCATAGGTTCATAGGTTCATACTAGGCTATCTGCCCGAGGGCATTTACAAGCCTAGCCCATAGATTTTGTGGCTTACGCCACCCCTTTAGTATGGGGAACTATACCCATTATTTTGGGTAATCCCTGGGGTATATCTGCGATCTCCCATCCATTGGTCAAGATTTCTCTTGAACAAGGCCAGCGAGGTGCTCTGCCTCACATATACCGGGATTTTGTTCCACAGCATAGGGAGTCTTTGGGTGATGAATCTATCCCTCCAGCATGTCCTATTAATAGCCATGTTGAGGTTTAAGTCTCCCGCCCTTGTGGCTCTGATGGATCTAGATTTTTTGAGGTGAAGCATATTCATCAAATCTGGGTTTGACATGGCCTTGTATGTTAGGCAAAGGTCACCTCTGAGCAAGCGGTAAGCGACTGAATAGAGCTGGAGTTCTTTCAGTCGGGCAGCATAGGACAGATGTTTGAGACCCTTTATCCTTTTGGTGAGGAACTTTTGTGGCCTCTCCAGCTGCTGCAAGTGTCGGGTCAGATACATTCCGAATGGGGCATTGTACTCAATCATTGGTCTGATGAGTGATGAGTATAGGGAGACTATGACCTCCCTTGATCTAGATGAGAATCCCTTCATGATAAGGTGGGCAATGTAGAAGGTCTTCCTAACTACTTTAGCTACATGGGTGTCAAATGACAGACTACTATCAACCTGGGTCCCCAGGTCCCTGATAACTTCTTCTGTGCTCAGTGGATTGCCACCTATTTGGTAGCTAGGGGTAACCTTGTTTTTCCAGAAGGGTATGACTATGCATTTTTTGGCATTTAACTTTAGGCCATGGCTCTGGCACCAGTTATCCGTTTCTGTGAGACCCTTCTGAAGGATATCTGTGTCAGATGTGTTTTCTACTATGGCGCCCAGTTTGCAGTCATCTGCAAACTTTGTCAGCCATAACCCTCCTGTGTTTGCTTGTACTTCAGAAAAGTAGATGCCAAACAAGAGTGGGCCCAGGACTGAGCCCTGTGGTACACCACTTGTGACAGGCTTTGAGTCTGACATGGCGCCAGCAACTCTGACCCTGTGGGTTCTGTCACTCAGCCAGTTTGCAACCCATCTTGTGATGTATGGGTTAACATTTAAGCTGATGAGTTTTTCAATGATACCCGAGTGGGGTATTGTATCGAAGGCCTTCGCCAGATCGAGGTAGGCTGTATGGACTGCCTTTCCTCATCAATGGCTTTGGTGACTGTTTCAAAAAGTCAACCAAGTTTAGAAGGCATGATCTGCCTTTGACAAAGCCAAACTGGGATGGATCCAAAGTCTGCAAATTCCCTATGTCTTTATTTATGAGGTCCATTATGATCCTCTCCATGGCTTTGCAGATAAGGCTTGTCAAGCTAATGGGCCGGTAATTTCCAGGGTCGGTGGAGGCACCGCCTTTGTGAAGTGGGACCACAGTTGCAGTGCGCCACTCCCTGGGTACGTATCCAGAGGTAAGACTATGATTAAACAGCAGTCCTAGCTGTGGGTTTAATTCCTCGTTGAGTTCGTGGAGCACACAGCCGGGGACACCATCAGGTCCCATGGATGCTGTGTTTTTTGCTTTGGAGAGAGCAGTTCTCACTTGGGCGTTGGAGATGTTTGGGGGGTGCAATCGCTTGGTATAGATATCTCTCCTTTGGGGAGGGGAGAAGTTTGCACTGAACCTGTCAGCCAGTACGTTGGCAATGTCTGTAGGATCAGTAATCTTCACATCATTTTGAACTAGTTCTGAGCATATCTGGGAATTTCCTCCCAGGTTTCTAACATAGCTAAAGAAGGCCTTATGATTGTCTTTTGAGTCTTTAGCTATTTTTCTCTCAAAATTTGCTTTGGATGATTTTATGAGAGCTCTTAGTTTTTACTTATAGTGATCAAGGGTGTCTTACCTTTTAAGGATTTTGCTCTATCTTGTAGTAGCTTCCTCCTTTTGTTGTAGAGTTTGTTTATGGCTGGGGTCCACCAGACTGGACGCTTGCCTTTGGTACAAAGAGTCTTTGTTTTGCTTGGGATTGCCTTATCCATGCAGTCCTGCAGGTGCTGGTAGAAGGCATTTGTAAGTGATTCAGCGGCTTGAGTACTGTTTTCCCGCTCGGGGCCTTAAAGGAGACCACACTAGTCTTTAGAAGTGTGAAGTCGGCTTTCGAGAAGTTCTTTACTGTGGTCTTTTTTATTTCAGGTGGGGGTGGGATGAGGACCTCCAGCGAGATTAGTTTGTGATCTGATCTCACCAGTGAGGGGTATACTTCCGGTGTTGAACATTGTGCTCCCATGTTCGTGATGATGAGATCAAGTATGTTTTCTCCTTTTGTGGGGATGGTGACTAGTTGTTCCATGGCATTTGAGTTTATGAATTCCAGGAACTTTTGGGCTAGGGTGTTTGGGCTTGAGTAGTGTTCCCAGTCTATATTATGGTAATTGAAGTCACCTAGTATGATGGTGTTTGGTGATACATTTATCCCCTCTAGTGTTTTCAGGAAGGCCATGTGAGGTTCCTGAGTTTGTGAGGGTGGCCTGTAACATGCTACAATTTGCAGAGCAGTCTTGCCTATGGTTAATTGCACCTGGATGGTCTCCGATGCATTGTTGCATGATGTTAGACTGGCGGTAGTGTTACAGAATGACAGGTGTTTCATGGGCCTGTCTATATGTCTGTTCCAGGAGTCTGAGGAGTTAAACAATGGACACATGGCAGCAATACAGTGGCACAGGATGGGATTGCAGCACAGCAGAAATATGATGTCAGCAAGGTAAGGCAGTATACGTGCATGGCTCCTTAGGTGCATGTGTATAACAGTGTATCACGGACAATGGTGGCAGTCAGTGTAATGATATCTTCATGCTTTGTGACAAGGTCTGCTACCCTTGATACGTGTCACCTGGGTTTTCTGAACATTCAAATCTAGAAGGTGGCAGACATCAGTTATACTTATGTGGAGGAGGGCAACTTAGAAGTGAGCAGCTAGTCACATGCTCATAGAATGCATAACCATTGTACAGAGATAGCCCATATGGACATGTCCGTAGTGCTGTAAGGGGAAATATTTATACACACACATACAGAGTAGGCTCATGTGAGATTAGAACCCCTACCTATCCACTATTACACCCTACAACTTGCAGTATTTGTTGTCTGCACCACTGAGTTTATCTGATCTTAGACTGTCAGCCAGTGCTCTCACACACACATACACATGCGCACACACACACACACACACACACACACACACACACACACACACACACACACACACACATAAAAAACACACGTGCATACACTCACACACACACACACACACCCACACACCCACACACCCACACACCCACACACCCACACACACACACACACACACACACACACACACACACACACACACACACACACACACACACACACACACACACACACACACACACACACACACACACACACACACACACACGTTGGATGATATGAGATTAGAACCACTACCTATCTACTATTACACACTACAGCTCACCCTACCTATATGCTATCATACAATACAGCTCACAGTACTTATTGCATGTGCCACAGATTATGTCTGGTGCATCTGTGGATGCAGGCACAATACTTGAGGAGTACGCAAAGTGGCCTTGTGTTAGCATGTGTGGCTTACAGAGTGATATTACTTGGTACTGTTGTTGTATCTAGTGTCCTAGGAGTGGGATACCTGGCAATATCCCTGCTATGCATGTACAGTTGCTAGTATGGCCATATGTGGCTGTTTGCTGTTTTATAGATGGACATTTGGCCAGAGACAATATGGCCTGTCCAAGGCATGATTTACAACCATTGCACATTACACCACTTGCTCACCTGTGTCTGTCTACAGCATGACATTCCACATGCACAGAGGTCTGTGGGTGAGTGGATTATGTACTGTTGTAGCTTTGATCTGCTTCCATCTGACAACTGTTGTGATGTGTAAATGCAGATAACCCAGCATTCTGAGGGTATGTGGGGATGTCCATACATACCCATACATATTGATACAAATGTGTGCAACAGGGATGTTTCCTTAACTGTTGCTGTGTGTGTACCTTATATAAATGTTTTATTTAGATATATGTAGAGAGTATATGCATCATTGTGCTTTATATAGCTATATATTTATGTATATATACATGTATGTATATAAAACACATATATATATCTATGTATATATATATATATATATATATATATATATATATATATATATATATATATCTGTATATATCTATAGTTAATCTATATATATATATATATATATATATATATATATATATACATATATGTGTGTGTGTATGCCACATACTGATAGATATACTAATCATGCGTGAGGGGGATAGGAAGAGACAGATATGTATACAAAGCTGTATGTATGTACAGACATGTTTCCACATAGCAGATCTTTGTGCGGAAGCAGCAACAGATTGGGCTCAAGTTAGCTAAGTGTAGGAGCATGCCCAGTGTGACAGTCAGTACATACAAGGTGACTCCAGGCAAGAGCTACCTGTACTCCAGTCCAGGATTATGTGTGCTGCAGATAAATTTCTGCTGCACCTGTTTCCACAGTATAGCACTTCCCCAATATTGTCTAAGGCATTCCCTGGATGTTTGCTGTACTTAACATGACTAATACCTCTCAACTGTACAGATATGCACAGAATGTCCTGATTTTTGCCTAATACTTTTTGTCCATTTTTCATAACATTGTGGTTTTCAGGCATATTAGTGTTAATTCTGGTTGACTTCTTTGAGACAGTCACCAAAGCCATGGATGAAGGGAAGACAGTGCACACTGCCTACCTTGGCCTGGCCAAGGCCCTTGACACTATACGCCACTTGGGCATAGTAGACAAACTCTCTCAACTAGGCATCAATCCATATGTTATCAGATGGGTAGCAAACTGGCTCACTGATCAAATCCACCTAATTATAATAAGGGAAGCCACCTCAAGCAGTAGACCCGTAATGAGCAGCATACCTCAGGGATCTATCTTGGGCCTCTGTTATTCGGGATATACTTCTCTGAGTTGCAGGCCAAGACCAGTGGGCTATGGCTGACCAAGTCTGCAGATGACTGCATGCTGGGCATGGTCATCAATTCCCCAAGTGATGTGGATGTCTTCCAAAAGGGTTTCAACCAAACAAATGACTGGTGCCAGAAACATGGCCTCAAGCTGAAAGCCAAAAAACGCATCATCATCCCCTTTGGGGGGAGTGATGTTCCCACATATTATCACATTAATAACAATGTTGTAAGCATGCAATCAGTCATGATGGATTTGGGCACCTAGGCTGATAGCAACCTGACGTTTGACCACCATGTTGCCTCCATTGTACAGAAAGTTTTCTATATGGTGCACCTCATAAGTAAGGGTATCTCATCCAGGGACAATGAGGTCATAACATCCCTGTATTCTTCCCTTATAAGACCAGTTATTTAGTACAATACCCACTTCAGCGTCTACCTCACAAAACACATGCAGTAGCTGGAAAGACCACAGAGGTTCCTCACCAGAAGAATCCAGAGCCTGAAACATCTATCTTACACAAATAGGCTAAAAGCCCTGTCCTTCTACTCCATTTCATCCAGACTCCTCAGAGGTGACCTCTGTCTGGCATACAAAGCAATCTCAGACACTGCCTTTATGGGACTACTGCATATCTGCAAGTAAAGCTCCATTCGAGTAACCCACATGCGTGACCTCAACCTGGTCTGTAGCATCAATAGGACTTGTTGGTGGGAGAGATTTGTGTCCCAAAGACTCCCCCTTCTGTGGAATAGACTCCCTCTCCATGTCAAGCAGAGTACCCAATTGTCCCTTTTCAAATGCAACCTGGATAACTGGATGGGAAATAGAAAATTCACCCCTGGGATTCCATCCATGTTCCTATTGGATAGGGGCTTAGGATGCTGATTGTCTAAACATGGGCAAAACTCTTGGCTAGGCTAATAAGGGTCTTAGGGCCAATAGCCTAGTAACTTCCCATGATCCTATGATTATTAAAGATTTAAGTTAAAATATAATGACAGAGACATTTGAGTTTCAGACTCCATACACATCAGGAGATTCATGCTAATGTAAGACCTGTTATTATATCAACTGTCTACATTTGTAAGAGCAATATTTAAAACATGTCCCTATTTTTGGGCCTTTGTCCCATTTTTATTCATGGCTTTGTCCAGATATTTTGTGCAAAGAGTTTGAGAGGTATGATGGGACTGGGATACAAGATGTAACACCACACACAGGATGACAGTCTGCATAAATCTCACTGTACATGTTTTTGCAGACTCTCCAACATTCTGCCCCATATATCTGCTGTGTTCCTCATACAGTTCTGGTTTTCTGGTAATATACCATACAATGCAGTCACTGCATTGTTGCAGCTACTGACACATTTAAGTGATGGCCCTTACATCCTGCAGCTAATCTGACCTGCTGCAACCTGCTGTTATACTAGCCACCTTCTAGGTTACTCATATCACATGCAATGTCTGTCTGTAGTTTTGGCCCTTTATCCCCCACTCTCTCTGGCTTTGTAAAGCTTTCTTGTAGTAACAGATTGATTGAGGGGTTATAACAGTCTGTGGGAATACCCCCATATGAGTACCTCACATGCAAAAGATGTAGATGCTACCTGATTTGAACCATCAACACCATCACCCATGCTAATGTCCCTAACCCAGTGAGCCACACCAGCCATCAGTCAGAGAGGTTTCATTCCTCACACTATCAACAGCATACAGACGTACATTGTCACCCCTGTGGTATATGGGAAATACAACATGTGGCCAGGTCCTATGTCACAGCCCTGGAATTGTCTGGTCTGCTGATATATCATTGCAGATGTACTGTTACAGCAATTGTATGGGAACACTGATCTGTTGGGGGTGGGGGAAGACCATTCCATGCTCTGCTGGCATGCACAGTCATGTGACTGTTTTGTGACCCCACTGTTTGGCATCTCCCTTGAATAATGTGGTGGGGTTTCCAGCCATGTGGCCTAGTGCATATTATGGGGCACATACTATTGGACAGAGTACCTATATCCTAAGTGGCTGTTAGATCTCTGCAAGTAGCTGGCTAGCCCACTATATTCCCTTGCATACATGTGGCAGATCCATACGTATGCTACAGTATTCTAGTATCCCTTACAAGTGGTGAATAGCTGTGAGACTTAACTTGTGAATACAGCAGTTGACAGACCTGTAGTTCAGGGCTGACTCTGTCTGATGCACGCACTCCACAGCCAATGCATGGTGAAGTACAAGTTGTGTGGGCTGGCTGGCATAATATTAATAATATGTATGCAAGTTAGAGTAAGGTGTCAGTCCTTAGGGCCCTAGGTTGTCAGTGCATGTGCTATGCCATTGTCTCTTGGTCAAGGCCAGGGCATGCTAGGCTTACCTACATCTGCCTACAGGGACAACCTAAGGCGTTTACTCCTTAGACTTCCCCTGTGGGTGTGGCTGTGGTGACCTAGACACTGGTGGGGGACTGTGTATCCCTTCCTTATGCTGATCCTGCTGCAGCTGTTTCTGCAGGATCATATTGTGTAGCATGGCACATACTGTGAACATTTGCACATGTGGCTGAAGAGTACTGCAGGGCTCCACCAGATATATTGAGGCACCATAACCATAGCTTCAGCAGCCCAAATGCTTGCTCTATGATTTTCCTAGTTTGTGTGTGTGCCTCATTAATGCATTCTTTGGTGGGTGGGTGTGCATTTCTGATGGGTGACATCATCCTTGGTTTCAGTGGATAGCCAGCATTCCCCACTAAATGGCAGTGTGGGATGTGCCCCCTAGCAAACATCTGGTACAGCTGTGATGCCTGCCAGATATGGGAGTCGTGATAACTGCCAGGGCTGCCAGCACACACATTCATGATAATGCCTTGGGCATTGCACACAACCTGGCAGTTGATAGAGTGGTACCCCTTGTAGTTCATGTAGATTCTACCCTCCTCACCGGATGGTACCTTGATGTGTACATGTGTGCAATCTATGGTACTCAGTACCTCAGGGTAGTGTACTACTTGGTAGAAGTGTTGCATACTGCTGGCCCTCGTCTCAGGGATGAGGGGAAAATAAATGTGCTCACTGGCATGTGGTATCATGGCATCCAGGAACTGGTGCAGTACCTTGGATGATGATGCCTGTGAGACCCCCATCATGTCCCCAGGTGGTCTTTGGAATGTACCTGTAGCTAGTATCCTAAGAGCTACACATACCTTTGTTTCCATTGGGATGGGTTCCCCTCTGTTGGCTCTGGGTCTGAGTTAAGGGTGGCAAAGTTCAGTGAGTTCTTGTAGTATGCCCCTATACACCCTTTAGTGTTTGTACAATCTCCAGCTCATGTAGCTCCTGGAAGGTTACCCTGGGCCTGAACACTCTTCTCCTTCTCAGTCTAGGCCTATTGTCAGCAGCAGCAGCACTGACCTCAGCATCTAGCACATACTTATAGCAGACCTACAGCAGCCTCTAGCATTTCTTCAGTTAAAAGTCCCAAGTCTGTACTCCACTGGTGCAGAGTATGGGGGTGAAACAGATTGTAGGGTTTCTGCAACCTTTATATTTCTCTACTGTAGGTGCAGCCTTTGTGATTGGCTACTTATGATGCATTCCACCTGCCAGGTACATCATTAAGGACTGTTAATGGCCCTAGTTCATGTGGAACAGGGGTCATCAGTAATTAAGATATCATTCTCTTTCTCAGCCATTTTTGTAACAGCCTTCCATGCTAAGCACTTTGATGCTCCACACAAATATGTGCTGTGAAGGTAAACAGTGCTCAGCACTCAGTGTACATGCCCCCATGGAAGTCATACTGAGCACAGTGACATGCCATGCAAACACACTTAAACCCACTGAAATATATGCCCTGAAAGTAAAGAAAACCTAGCAGACACTGTACATCCCCCCACTCATCAGAGTGGCACACCAGAAAAACACTGAGCTACAATGAGCTTAAAAGAATACAGACACCCCCCCCCCCATTTTGATGTCAGTTACCTCCTCTGTGGACACCAAGATGGTTCTCTGCCTACATGGAAGGGATCTGCGGATATGGATACCCAGTTGTACTATGCAGTAACCCCAGCTCATTTACATAGAGATTCATGCACACAACCTGGAAACTACATGGCTCCAGGCACTGCCTAATTAGCAACCACAGCAGTCTACCATTGTACATACTGCACACAGGGTCCTATAATGTATTATTGTCACATACTGTTAATTTTCATATTTACACTTTTTACATGTTTTTATTTTTCTTAACAGCATGTTTGGGTACTGCAGCACACCATACAAACATAACTTGAATATGAAAAAAACTTATTTTAAATTATTTTCCTTTAGGTTTTGGACACACAGTGGATATTTTTGCACATATATGTGCCCTGCTGTGCTATATCTGTCCTTCTAACTACACTTTTACAACCCCTGTTGTCTGTTTAATATCCTGTACATAACATTTTTCTGTGTACATTTTGGACTTCAACAAGGGGTCTGCAGGACTGCCCATCTGCTTGCTGGATTGCTCTACTACCCGCATTTGCATGTAGTTCACCTGCTTGTGAGGTGATTTGCATGACATGGCCACTTCCATGTTGATGCAATCATGCATGCCCCACTGCTCTGTTTACCGGATTGCAAACCTGCTTACTTTCATGTAAGCAGTGTGCCACTATGCTTACATGAAAAAAGTCCATGTTGTTGTTGTCTTTCGGCTTTTCCCGGTTAAGGGTCGCCACAGCGGAACTCCGGTCCGCTAATGATTGGCAGTAGATTTTCACGAACGCCGAGGTGCCAGCTTGATGTTCAACCTTCAACGAAGGCTCGCCCATTTATGCATTTCTTTCGAATGCCCACCCAACCATGGGGAGGACATGCAGACTCCACACAGAAGGCACTCCTCGCACTCTAGCCGAGAATCAAACGGGAGAACCTCTTGCTGTGAGGCAATAACACTACCACTGCACCACCGTGAAAAAAAGTCCATGTAGGCTTTATTAAATTCCCTCCAGTGATTGAATAACATATAAGACTTTTGGCAAAATAATCATTTTGATTATAGTCTCTCTTCCATTGTGAATAAAAAATATTCCATTTATTTATTCAATTCTTTATACTGATTATGCTGTTAGTATAAGTGCAATGTTATTAATGTTATCTGTTATAATTATCCCTAAATAGTTCATTTTTCTCTTTTTGACAATGTATTTGGTAAATCTATCATTTATTCTATCAATATTGGCAATTTTGGGTAGTACTTTTGTTTTGTTATCATTAAAGGATATACCGGATTTTTTGGAACACATCCATTGCCTTAAAAACAGCAGAAAGTGAACTATCATTGTCAGTCAATGTCAGAAGAATGTTATCAGCAAAAAACTGGATTTTTGAAACCAAATTCACATTTATGCTAATATCTTTTATGTCTAAATTTGACCTAATAAAATTAACAAAAGCTTTCATAATTAGAGTGAAAAGCAGGGGTGAAAAAGGACATCCTTGTTCAATTCTCTACAAAATTTATATTGAATCAGATGTAAAAGTATCTATTTTAACATATACAAAACAGTTGTCATAAAGAAGATTTATAACGTGTAAAATTTCTTGAAAAATTAAATTTTTCTAAGACTAACAAAAGATATTTCCGAATCACAGAGTCAAAAGCATTATTAATGTCTAGACTCATTAATGTTAGGTTCTCTTTTATTTTGTTTACATAGTCAAATACTGTGATTATTCTTTTGATATTGTCATAAGTATTTTTATTTAGAATAAAACCAGTTTAATCCTCATTAATCATGGGAGGTAGAATATATTTTAATCTATTAGGATGAAATGCCATTAATAACTTTTAGTCTATATTTAAAAGGAACGAACACCAACCAAATAAAAATCTGGACGCCAACACTGAAGAATCACTGCTCGTCCTGGTGATGAAATATGTTAGTTTATTGTAACTCCACACGATACAAAAGACAGGGTTTAGCGCTTTCAACTGTTGTACACAGTCTTCATCAGAACAACATACTGCTAGTATTCTACTGCTTAAATACTCTACTTTTTTGAACTTAATTGAATAATTGCTCTAGTTGCCGCCAAAAACTTTAAAGACATACTAGTCACAATAGTTGATCAAGGATATCTACAATTTACCCTTTACTATGTATAGGTAACACATACATTGACTACTAATACAAAATAACATAGGTTGTAAATTACCTACTCTAATACATCCTGCCGTTTATCATAGATCTCATAATATACATACTATTTAATAAAATAATCCCCCTACTATATTTAATATATAAGTCCATCTAAAACTATCAAACTATTGCATGTATATATATATATTGAATACTAAAATACTATTGTAAAATCATAAAATAAAAGTTGATATTAAAATATCATATACAGTTACTAAACATAAAAGCAAAATGTTTCACTACCACCTTATACATATCCACAACATGCATATCTTCAGAATTGTTTAGTTGCATGTGATAAAATATACTAATAACAGAGTCACATCATCTTGTCTAAAATCCATTATGTAAATGTGCATAACTACATCTACGCATCCCTTAATACGTAGTGATTGTTTATTGTACACAAAATACAAGATACCTGATGCAAGATACATAATGTCAGGTGCTGTAGATGTATCACACCTATACCTTTTCAAACTCACTTATAATAAGGCTAAAAATGGTTTTATACTGACAAAATCATTAAGACCAGGTTTGCGGGTGGAATCTGTCAGGATCTGCCATCTACTTTCTCTTGCTGCCAACTCCATTTTCCAATTCCCCCCAAGAGGTGTAATGCAAACCTGATCGATGATAGCAAATGTAAAACCATGTTCTATCCCTTGCTCCTTAATGTGCCTATATAATGCATTCTTACTATAACTTTTCTGTATCCGATATAGGTGTTCATATACACGCTTCTTTAATTGTCTTTCCATTTTGCCGATATAATGGGCGTTGCACTGTGTGCAAATAGCTATATACACTACCCCTTTTGAACAACAGTTCCCTGTTTTACATCTAATAAACGTTCGATTGATATCATCTAACCTGATGGTGTTGGCTGTGTTAATATATTTGCATTGTTTGCACCTTCCACATTTTTTGGTTCCCTTATGTGTATCTACTTCATCCTTTCTATGGCTAGCCCTCTCCAACAGTCGTTTAATATTGGGCGCCGTTTTATATACACATTTGGGTAATTTATCCCATCTTTTTTCTTTGTCCATGGAGACTAATATTGCCCAATGTTTCTCTAAAATTTCTTTGACCAAATGTGTGTAAGGTGTATATATAAGTACGCACACTCTTCCCTGGAGTTCGTTTGGTCCTTCTGTTTTGTCATTCATTCTATAACATCCTAATAATGGTGGATATCTTTGTCCCCATTGACCTTCTACATATTTGATAACTTCATTAAACATTTTCTTTGGATAGGCACGATCTAAAAATAATTCTCTAATATAGTTAAGTTCTGCCACCATTATGGTTCTTGTGGAGGACATCCTGGCTGCCCGAATACATTGTCCTTTCACTATATTTCTGAACACATGTGGAGGGTGGCTACTACTGAAATGTATGTAGTCATTCGAGAATGTGGGCTTACGGTATAACTTGGAAATAAAACCCACATCATCATGACTAATTAATACATCCAAAAATGCTATTTCCGTGTTACGGTAACTATGTGTGAATTTTAAAAAGCTAGTAGTATTGTTTATGTATATCATAAATTCCTCAATTTTTTTCCACTGGACCATTCCACAAGATAAAAATATCATCCAGGTACCTTGCATAGTAAGAGATGTTAGAAAAAAATGTGCTGTTAAATACATGTTCTAACTCCCATTCGAGCATGACCAAATTTGCAAAAATGGGAGCACGCTGCTCCCATGGCCACACCCTTAATCTGTTTAAAAAATTCACCCTGGAATGCTATATAGTTATGGTCCAGTACAAGCCCCATCATATCACAAATTAAAGAAATCTTATTCCATGTGAGACCTGAGTGTTTCCTTAAGCTGTTAGCAAAAAATTCCAGGCCCTCATCTTTAGGTATGCTGGAAAATAAATCCTGGACATCTATGGTAAGATAAATTGTATCTGAATGCCATTTGTCTCTGGTTAAATCACCCAAAAATCTCCAGGAATCTTTCATGATATGAGGGATCTTTCATGATATGAGGGATGGATTTATAAACATTTTTGAGCCATCCGTCTATGAGTTTCCCTATGTTAAAGGTTTTAGAACGAGAGCCTGAAACTATGGGGCGAAATGGGGGATTCTTCAAACACCTATGCTGCCCGACTGAAAGAACTCCAGCTCTATTCAGTCGCTTACCGCTTGCTCAGAGGTGACCTTTGCCTAACATACAAGGCCATGTCAAACCCAGATTTGATGAATATGCTTCACCTCAAAAAATCTAGATCCGTCAGAGTCACAAGGGCGGGAGACTTAAACCTCGACACGGCTATTAATAGGACGTGCTGGAGGGATAGATTCATCACCCAAAGACTCCCTATGCTGTGGAATAAAATCCCGGTATATGTGAGGCAGAGCACCTCGCTGGCCTTGTTCAAGAGAAATCTTGACCAATGGATGGGAGATCGCAGATATACCCCAGGGATTACCTCAGTGTCACTGCTCAACAGAGGCACAGCAAAATAATGGGTATAGTTCCCCATACTAAAGGGGTGGCGTAAGCCACAAAACTATGGGCTAGGCTTGTAAATGCCCTCGGGCAGATAGCCTAGTATGAACCTATGAAACTATGAACCTATGAACTTATGTATTTTTGGTATACCCACAATCTTGGCCAGAACTGGATAATCGACCTTAAGAAATGAATAGGTATCATTACATATCCTGTTATCAATCAAATATTCTTCTATAACCAAATCTATTCTTTTATACCCAATGTTGATTTGGTTAATAGAGATGTTCTCATAATTTCCTGATTCGTAAAAAATACTGTCTAAAGGCTCATTATATTCTCTAGTGTAGTATATTACGCTCCACGCCGGCTTCATGATTCTAATGTCATTCCTTCCCCACAGTGCAGGTAATGCTTCTCCCAATGCTGGGAGATTATCTGTAAGGTTATTTTTGTTCTCTTTACATTTTATACATCCAGTATATATCATTGCATACCAGTTTCTCATAATTCAACACTTGCTGGTTATTATCAGAATGAAGGTACTTTTCTTCCTAAGGTCAGTTCCTGCTATACCTATCGGTCCCTTCTCATTATTTCTGTTATTGTCAAAATGCTGCCAAATTTAGTCTTCTGCAAAACATTTTGATCTCCTTGATATTGTCCACTAATTGCAGCCCGGCTGGTATATACTTACCTTACTCAGTGACCCCATTTCATGGTTAACCTTCACCTCTGTATAGTTATACCTTAAATCCTTCAAAACAGTGATCTTAGGATATATGTTGACTACATTGTTTTCCGTAGGCTATCTCTATATTGGTATGACTGCTAATTGCCGTCTTAATACAATTGTGTGTTTGTCCCTCTACTTCTTTGTCTTTAGGTGTAACTGGTCAACCTTATCACTGTTTCCACATTCAATCCTACCAGTCGGTATGATAAACTTTCCATTTTCATAAGTATCATTTATGCTGCCTGTTGATGTTCGTGCTGGAAAATCTTCCTGAAAATTTTCTTCCCTTATATTCGTTCTAGTGGATTTTCTCCTGGGATGAAAATTACTAACATCATTGTTGTCATATGCTGGCCAAACATATGCCTGTTACTGTTATATAATTAAGTCACGCAATCTTTCTATTCTTCTCATCAGTATTGTTATTTTGTTATCAGCTATTACATGTTTTTGTGACTAGTAATCATATGATATCATTATTAGTTGGTCTTTAATTCATTAATAAGCATTAATAACTGTTTTAATATATGCAAACCCAAAACTATCGAATAGTGGATTGGGTTTGCATATATTAAAACAGTTATTAAGCATTTGGATGAAAAACTTATTAAGTTGGCTAATGAATTAGAGAGTATTAATAATATGATTACTAGTCACAAAGAATATGACATATGGAAGGAATTATACATGAAACAGTATGTAATAGCTGATAACAAAATTCAGACTATTATGGAGAGAAAGAATAGAAAGATTACACGTGACTTGGAATTATATAACAGTAACAGGGCATATGTTTGGCCAGCATATAGGGACCCCAACAATGATGTTAGTAATTTTCATCCCAGGAGAAAATCCACTAGAACGAATATAAGGGAAGAAAATTTTCAGGGGGGAAGATTTTTTCCAGCACGGAACATCAACAGGCAGCGATAAATGATACTTATGAAAATGGAAAGTTTATCATACCGACTGGTAGGATTGAATGTGGAAACAGTGATAAGGTTGACCAGTTACACCGCATCTAAAGACAAAGGAGTAGAGGGACAAACACACAATTGTATTAAGACAGCAATTAGCAGTCATACCAATATAGAGATAGCCTACGGAAAACAATGTAGTCAACATATATCCTAAGATCATTGTTTTTGAAGGATTTAAGGTGTATAACTATACAGAGGTGAAGGTTAACCATGAAATGGGGTCACTTTGAGTAAGGGTATGAAGTATATACCAGCTACCGGGCTGCAATTAGTGGACAATATCAAGGAGATCAAAATGTTTTGCAGAAGACTAAATTTGGCAGCACATTTTGACAATAACAGAAATAATGAGAAGGGACCGATAGGTATAGCAGGAACTGACCTTAGGAAGAAAAGTACCTTCATTCCTGATAATAACCAGCAAGTGTTGAATTATGAGAAACTGGTATGCAATGATATATACTGGATGTATAAAATGTAAAGAGAACAAAATAACCTTACAGATAATCTCCCAGCATTGGAGAGAGAAGCATTATCTGCACTGATGGGTATGAATGACATTAGAATCATGAAGCCCGACAAGGGCGGTGGAGCAGTAATATACTACACTAGAGAATATAATGAGGCTTTACACAGTATTTTTTACGAATCAGGAAATTATGAGAACATCTCTATTAACCAAATCAACATTGGGTATAAAAGAATAGATTTGGTTATAGAAGAATATTTGATTGATAACAGGATATGTAATGATACCTATTCATTTCTTAAGGTCGATTATCCAGTTCTGGCCAAGATGGTGGGTATACCAAAAATACATAAGTGTTTGAAGAATCCCCCATTTCGCCCCATAGTTTCAGGCTCTCATTCTAAAACCTTTAACATAGGGAAACTCATAGACGGATGGCTCAAAAATGTTTATAAATCCATCCCTCATATCATGAAAGACTCCTGGAGATTTTTGGGTGATTTAACCAGAGACAAATGGCATTCAGATACAATTTATCTTACCATAGACGTCCAGGATTTATTTTCCAGCATACCTAAAGATGAGGGCCTGGAATTTTTTGCTAACAGCTTAAGGAAACACTCAGGTCTCACATGGAATAAGATTTCTTTAATTTGTGATATGATGGGGCTTGTACTGGACCATAACTATATAGCATTCCAGGGTGAATTTTTAAACAGATTAAGGGTGTGGCCATGGGAGCAGCGTGTGCTCCCATTTTGCAAATTTGGTCATGCTCGAATGGGAGTTAGAACATGTATTTAACAGCACATTTTTTCTAACATCTCTTACTATGCAAGGTACCTGGATGATATTTTTATCTTGTGGAATGGTCCAGTGGAAAAATTGAGGAATTTATGATATACATAAACAATACTACTAGCTTTTAAAATTCACACATAGTTACAGTAACACTGAAATAGCATTTTGGATGTATTAATTAGTCATGATGATGTGGGTTTTATTTCCAAGTTATACCGTAAGCCCACATTCTCAAATGACTACATACATTTCAGTAGTAGCCACCCTCCACATGTGTTCAGAAATATAGTGAAAGGACAATGTATTCGGCAGCCAGGATGTCCTCCACAAGGACCATAATGGTGGCAGAACTTAACTATATTAGAGAATTATTTTAGATCGTGTCTATCCAAAGAAAATGGTTAATGAAGTTATCAAATATGTAGAAGGTCAATGGGGACAAAGATATCCACCATTATTAGGATGTTATAGAATGAATGACAAAACAGAAGGACCAAACGAACTCCAGGGAAGAGTGTGCGATTACATATACACCTTACACACATTTGGTCAAAGAAATTTTAGAGAAACATTGGGCAATATTAGTCTCCATGGACAAAGAAAAAAGATGGGATAAATTACCCAAATGTGTATATAAAACGGCCAATATTAAACGACTGTTGGAGAGGGCTAGCCATAGAAAGGATGAAGTAGATACACATAAGGGAACCAAAAAATGTGGAAGGTGCAAACAATGCAAATATATTAACACAGCCAACACCATCAGGTTAGATGATATCAATCGAACGTTTATTAGATGTAAAACCGAGAATTGCTGTTCAAAAGGGGTAGTGTATATAGCCAATTGCACACAGTGCAATGCCCACTATATCGGTAAAACGGAAAGACAATTGAAGAAGCGTGTATATGAACACCTATACCGGATACAGAAAAGTGATAGTAAGAATGCATTATATAGGCACATTATGGAGCAAGGGACAGAACATGGTTTTACATTTGCTATCATTGATCAGGTTTTCATTACACCACTTGGAGGGAATTGGAAAATGGAGTTGGCAGCAAGAGAAAGTAGATGGCAGATCCTGACAGATTCCACCCGCAAACCTGGTCTTAATGATTTTGTCAGTATAAAACCATTTTTAGCCTTATAGGTTCATAGGTTCATAGATTAGTACTAAGCTAACTGCCCTTGCGAGCCATTTTAAGCTTAGCCAATTATCCTTTATGAGACTCAAACCCTGCACCTTGTGTTTGTAAGGCAAACACCTTAACCATTAGGCCACCCTCCCAACCCCATTAGGCCACCCTCCCAACCCCTCTTATTATAAGTGAGTTTGAAAAGGTATAGGTTTGATACATCTGCAGCACCTGACATTATGTATCTTGCATCAGGTATCTTGTATTTTGTGTACAATAAACAATCACTACGTATTAAGGGATGCGTAGATGTAGTTATGCACATTTACATAATGGATTTTAGACAAGATGATGTGACTCTGTTATTAGTATATTTTATCACATGCAACTAAACAATTCTGAAGATATGCATGTTGTGGATATGTATAAGGTGGTAGTGAAACATTTTGCTTTTATGTTTAGTAACTGTATATGATATTTTAATATCAACTTTTATTTTATGATTTTACAATAGTATTTTAGTATTCAATATATATATATACATGCAATAGTTTGATAGTTTTAGATGGACTTATATATTAAATATAGTAGGGGGATTATTTTATTAAATAGTATGTATATTATGAGATCTATGATAAACGGCAGGATGTATTAGAGTAGGTAATTTACAACCTATGTTATTTTGTATTAGTAGTCAATGTATGTGTTACCTATACATAGTAAAGGGTAAATTGTAGATATCCTTGATCAACTATTGTGACTAGTATGTCTTTAAAGTTTTTGGCGGCAACTAGAGCAATTATTCAATTAAGTTCAAAAAAGTAGAGTATTTAAGCAGTAGAATACTAGCAGTATGTTGTTCTGATGAAGACTGTGTACAACAGTTGAAAGCGCTAAACCCTGTCTTTTGTATCGTGTGGAGTTACAATAAACTAACATATTTCATCACCAGGACGAGCAGTGATTCTTCAGTGTCGGCGTCCAGATCTATATTTAAAAGGGACATGGATCTGTATGAAGAGCATTCAGTTGGATCTTTGTTAGTTTTTAAAATTGTGGAGATAAGAGTATATTTCCAGGAAGGAGGAACTTTTAAGTTAAGTCTTTAATTATAAAAAATACTTTGTGTAATATTTTAAGGCTTCTTTGGGTAGTATCTTGTAAAGTTTTTGTATAATTCCTTCATTATCTGGTGCTTTACTATGTTTCAGTTTGTGTTAATTTGAGTTTGAATTTCAGACATTGAAACAGGTTTATCAATTAATTTCACTTGAACATCAGATAATTTATTTTTTATATTTTTTATAAATGCTCTGACTATCCCCTCTGAGTCTGTTATTACATTATATTGATTGATTTTATTGTAATAATTTCTAAATTCTTTTAAAATATATTCTATTTCTGTCACTTTTCCTTTTCTCTTATGTGAATAAATCTTGTTTATATGGTTAGACTTACCAAGTAGTTTTTGTTCTGTTAGCTAACTTAGTCATAGATTTTGGGTTAACAGAGAAATTAACTATCTTAAACTTTTCTAGATTAATCCTAGTTTTGTCTCTAGATTAATCATAGGTTTTATGATTTAAAATTTACAAATACTTATTATATAGATTATTAATCTTTTCTATGTAATTATTGTTTCTCCAGTTTTCATTTGTCAAGTTTTTCTTGTATATCATACAGTTCTTTGTCCCATTGTTTTTTCTTTATTGATAGCTAATTGGTGACTCTGCCAAAAGATATGCTTTTAGTGCATCCAATAGATACATTTCTGAAATATGTGCTGATTTGTTAATTTCTGTAAAAGAAAGAATTTCTTTAATTTAAAAAAAATCTTTAAAATCCTTTATGTATGTTACATATGCTGGTATCCTCCTGATATTAACGTTGTTATTAGTACTAATAGTATAACCTGAACGTTGTTTACCTTGTTAGTGCATGGGCTTTGATAATATGTAGCTGCTGTGCCTTACCAGATGAATTGTGATGTGTTTGTTTTTGTGGGAGGGGACAATTCCATTATCTGTAAATATATTTCATGTTATAGTTCACAAATGAAGGGGCCATGATGCTTTGAATAAATTTAAAACAATATCTCCTTATAGATTTGTTCTGTGTTCCTCAGTCTTGATAATGAGATGAAACACTGTCAGGGAATTAGACAAACATGTTGTCTTGTTACAAGATGTATTCATAAAAAGTAGAATTATTTTTCTCTCTCTAGTGCTTGAGCTTTCTAATCTTACTTAAACACTTGAAGCTTTCTTTGGTAAACAGCTCAGGCTTTGTGAAGTTTCCCACCCATGCAGAGAATCGGGGTTGTTAAAAGCTCATGATTTTGATTGGTGAACAGCTTTAGAAGGTTTATTTAAATAATAGGTGGACCCTATGAATAATTCATTAGCTCAAATGTCACTAGGTTCTCAACTGAACAAAGCCAACGAAACCACAAGATTGTGAACAGGGAATACAATAAGACCCTTAAACTCTGATTTCTGGCAAACTTAAATGAAAATCTACATTGTATTGTACTGCTAAAACATTGTAGCTTAATAATATAATTCAATATGCTATAGTAGGTTATCAAAAGTTTATTCTTTCTCTTTCTAGATGATTACTTTTAATTTTTTTTTGAATGAAAAATAAGCATATGGACATATCATGTATGTCATATAAAGCAGTACAGTTTGTGACTTAAGACAAATGATAATAAAGCCATGCAAAACATGTAAGCTAAAGATTTGGTGAATGTTGCATTTAAATTAAGATCTATCAGAAGTGTTGCTGTTTATCATTTAATAAGGAACACAAAATAATGCTACATTTACTGTGATATATTCTTAAGTACATTTCTTGAAAATTATATTTGAATGTGAGTATTAAGATGTTTCACAAAAGCATTACATTAATAGTGATATGAACATATATATGACATTGGCAGCCTTTTTATTTTAAAGTTTGATGTTAATGTCATAAGTATGTTATCGTTACACTTGAAGCTATCATATTCAAAACACAGAAACAAACAATCCTTATGTTTAATAGGGATGAAGTAAGATGTGTTAGCTTATTATAGTATATTGTTGAGCACAAATAGCAATACATTATTGTTTAAATGTTTCATGACATCTATTTATCTATTAATATTATTACATTTTCACTGAATGAAAATAGATGATTTGGGAAGGAAATTGATCTTTTTAGAAGGTACATAATAGGAATCTTTAACTGCAGTACAGCAGTACCTTTTCAAGATGACAGTAGATGAGATTCAAGATTGTAAATCGTTATCGAACAATAATAAGAAATTTTATTTATCTTTTAGTGTGGTAATGAACATATAAAAATGAGAAATATGTAAGATGAACAACTTTAGGACATATAATACTTCTCTTATTTTTCACACATATATACTGATTTTAAAGGATTCACTTTGCTATTAATGACAAATTTGTTTAATTGAAGCAGAGGGGTTTGGGCTTTTTAGAATAGTAGATGAATGGGTTTGTTCATAGGTTCATAGGTTCGTACTACTTGTTTACATGGTTAGACTATTCAAGCAGGGAGTGTTAGATTCCATGAAGGGTTTGAAGGATTTAAAAAATAAGTGTTTAGTTACATTAAAAGTTTTTTTGTTTTTTTGTGGGTATCTACAATAAAAATATATTCACCAGGATTTAATAAAATCTGTGTAGGCATAGTGTAGAGCCTACATGGGATGTTATCATGTCTGTGCATGCCATACATATTAATGATAACTCGTTGCCAAAGGAGAGCCAAAGAACACAGTTATTGAATCAGTGTAAGGAGTGGTTTAGTGATAACCATATCCACAGAGGAGTAAGAGACTCATTGCACTGTATTAGTGTGTTATTTTTATTTAATTTTTTAATAAAAAAGCATATTTGCATGGTATGGCACAGAGAAAGGCAATGCTAAGTGGCAACCACAGATATGATAGCAGACATCAGCCATACATCTAAAAATAGAAACCAGATGTCATTAATTATTTAAATGTGATGCTTAAGCATATCTAATCGTGTTTGCACAATGCGAAGCTCAGCACTGCTTACAAGTAGTTCAGTGATATATGTGAAGGTATACCAGATTTCTTAATATCCACATAGCTAAATGGGTTGAGTGACAGCTTCATGTGCAGTAGGTCCAGGGCTTGAATTGATAGAATGGCAATTACTCTTTAAGTTTAATACACAAATTTTGCAGACTAATTTAAAATATGGCTCTGCTGCTCTCTGCTAAACCCTGCTGAGACCTGCAAAGACCTGCTAAATGCTGCATAAATAAAAAAGTGCCTGCCAATGTTTGTGTGCTGATCAGCTGTGATTGGCTGGTTTGTGTACTGCTAAGCTATACTAAGACTCTGGTTCTTAGAGTCTATACACTTCTTAGCTCAGCTGCACTGGTTTGCATGGTGTTAAGTGACACAGCACTTTTTGAATGTTGCCCAATGATGTGTAAGGGTGGGAAAACAGCCTATATTAAGTCCAACAAGTTGGAATACAACAGAATCCATTTGAGTTCCTCCTCTGATGGGTGCTATGGCTGGTGTTGGTGAAGGTGCATGCTTTTGGGCGTAGTGTTAGGGCATTCTGGAGTCCAGGGTCATGGTTGGACTCCTAGTTATAAACCATTTAATTCCGGCTGAGCAGGGTGGTTTACAGGGATCAGAGTGTAAGGCAGAGGGCAGGGAATGGCTGGGCAGAGAACTCACCAGGATTACTGGTATCACCTGCACAGATAAGCAGCGTCGTCACCACTATGATGACCTGAAACAATGAAAGTGGAATCTCTTGGACACCTGGGTGCAAGAAGATTGGTTAGGGAATGACCCACAAGTATGCACGTAATTTCACCTCTGTTTCACCAATATCTAATCTGAATGTCTGCAAAACTGGTATGCATAATGGTGTGCTTCCATCCTAACAGCTGCATAAGAAAGTGCTCGCAATGTCAAGTCACATGCCAGGCACCTGGCCAGGTTGCACCAGGAGTGTGGTGAGTACAGATGCATTATACTAACTGTAGTGAAATAAGCAAGAAAGGATAAATCATTAACTGCATGAAATTATATATGCAATAAAGTCTATAGTGCAATAAATGTGGAATTAGAATTGTATTAGAAGAAGTGAAAAATGCCAACTGTAGTAGAATAAAAACAGGGAACAACACCAGTAACTGTATTAAAGTATATTAAAAAAAGTCTGTAGTGCAATACATGTGGAATTAGAGCTGTATTACAAGAAATGAATAATGCCAACTGTTCAGCAATAAAACATGAAACATTATAAATAACACCAAGGACAATGGTGTACATCAGGATTGTGTTGTTGTGTTGGTATGTCTGTTTCAACTATCTATTAACTGTGTCCTATGTTGAATATTCGATACATTCATGTTAACTGCTACTGCTTTTACTTATTGTATTTTCTCACCCATGTTACTGTGTACATTCTGTACCTCTGTTTTTCCTGCTGTTTAAACCAAGCCTTGCTGTTGACCCTTGTTATTCCTAGCCCACCCATTGACTACAGAAGATGTAAAGGACAAATATTAGGACTGTAGAGTATTATTGGCTAAGATATAAGGTTTTATTGCCAACCTTTGCTGTAGAGTGTAGTGTGTTGATAACTTTTGGTTAACATACTAGTGTGTTTATGGCTAAGAGATAAGGTTTTATTGTATACCTCTGTCGTAGAGTGTTAGTGACTACTGCAGTGGGTTTCACTGCCAAGCCTTTACTTTGTTCACCTGCCCTCATACTACTGCTTACTTTTATTCTTTTGGCTACTACCCATTATTTCTCACTCTCTCTGCTACTTTTTCACCTCTTATACTCCCTCTCACTACCTATCTCCCACCTCAGTACTCTCACTATAACTTTCATCTCTACTACTTATATGGTCTTTCACCTATACATCCCCCCCTTTCCTCTCATTCTTCATAGCTAAAGTGTTCTAACCTGGTGTTCTCTCTTCTTTTCTTACAGTAAAGTGTTTTGAGTGCTCCCTCCCTGCCACAAAAACTAAAAGGAAAACCACCTTACAAACCTGAAGACACCCCTGAAGCTGACGGCTTACCAAGCCTCACATAAAAGTTTTTAGCCTAAAGCAAATGTACATGTATGTTGTTAATACCTATGTTTTTCTGAATGCCTAGAGTGATTGTAAACCCCTCAGTGTGAGTTTCAGCAGCCTACCACAGACTCCTAGCCACTTTTCCTCCCCCAGTCTTTTTTCCCTAAGCCTATTTTTATTTTTGACTGGAAGAACCTGTTACTTACCTTTCCTAGTTGGTATTTTCCCTGATGTCCACTAGGTTGCACTGTTCTACCAACTCAGTTTTTAACCTGCAAATCCCAAATGTCTTAGACCTTTTTTACAGTGACTATCTTCAAATCTTTTCCCCCTGCTAAACACTTAGGCAATTTTCACTCTTACCACAATAACTAATATTTATATTTTAGATAAGATAACATCCTTGTTCCCTCTATTTTACTCTCATTACTTATTTATCTAGCCATAACTTTAAAAGACAGCTGATACTTTTTTCTGCTGTACCTACCTTATTGCTCTTGCCTGCTCCATTTTCCCTGCGGGCTCACTCCACTCCCCTACCCTACCCCCAAATCTCACCCACCCCTAGCACACCTAACTTTATACTTCCTTAGCCACAACACCAACCCTCATTGACCTATAGCTCACTTGATCTTGTTACAGACTTACCTAATTAATACTAATTTACTCAACTTCCCAATTTACTCAAATTCCCAATTTACCTACCCTTTTCTTTTGATAGACACAACCTTATCTTTTGCTTCCTTAATCACTACTCTCCATCTTTTACCAATACCACACCTCCTACTATGGCTATCACTGTTTTATAAAGCTATCTTAACCTACTCCTCATGTCCACTGTCCTTACCACCCTTTTTCTATCCCACAGCCTCTCCTGCTATGAAGACCTAAGCCCTACTAAATTTCACCACCCCTTATCACAAACAACCCCTCTATCCTCTCTACTCTTGCAAAGCCATAGTAATATTACATCCTCATCATCCTACCTGAGACCACAGTTCCATAGACTAACCCATATTAAGCATTTCCAAACCAGGAAAACTGACCCTATTTTATGTAAACTCAGGAAACCTTCACAGAATCCCCAGCAGCACCTATTACTACATGGGGACATTCATCCAAACCCAGGTCCCAGCATTTCCACTTATAATTCCCAATCTTACTACCCCTCCACATCACATACCCCCACAAAAACCTCTAACTCTCTTCTCATAGCTCACCTTAATATACGCAGCATAAATAATAAAATCACTGAGCTGCACGCCCTGCTAGATTTACATTCCTTCGACATACTATGTATAACAAAAACCTGGCTCAAACCAGTTATTAAAGACAATGTTATTCTCCCACCTGGCTACAGCATCCTGAGACTAGACCTTCTTAATAAAAAGGGTGGTGGGGTAGCAATACTCTTCAAATCTGAATTACAGGTCACCTCACTAGATACTCAACCACCCTCACCTAGTAATGTCGAGATCTTAATATCCAAACTCCAAGTTAATGCAAACAAATCCATATATATTATTTGCTCAGACATCCCCCCAGGTAGCAACATAAATACTCTTGAAAACATCCTTAGCTGGCTCTCCACATCCTTCCCACAAGAAACTACAATCATTGGGTATTTTAATATTGATTGGAAATGTTGTACATCTGTAAATCCAACTACTCACATCAATCTTTATGGCGTTCATCAAACCATCACCTACCCTACCAGAACCCATAAACCTAGCAACAAGCAAACCACCTTAGACTGGATATTAATTAACAGTAGTCCCCAATTATACAAAATGGGCTTACTCCCTGATGATATTAGTGACCATTCCCTGACCTTTATATCTAGACAAAAGACCTCAATTCCCAGCCAAACTAACTTTAGAACCACACGTAACAAGAAAAATCTTAATCTAGTTAACTTTCAAGCTGAGTTTAAAGCTTGCAACTGGTCACCCCTAAAATCCCTACCTCTTGATGAAGCAGTCTCTTACTTTAACAATAAATTCTTACAAATTCTGGAACACCATGCTCCCTCTCACACTGATAGAATTAGGAATAAACCTGCTCCTTGGCTCACAAAGAAGACTAGACAAAAAATGAGACTGAGAAATCAAACCTGGTCCAAATGGAGGAAAACTAAAAGCTCTACTGATCACCTACATTTTAGACAGCTTAGAAATGCTGCAAAAAAACAATATTCCTTGATAAAAGAAACTATTACCTCCAATTCCAACAGACCCAACATCAAAACCCACAAAATATCTGGTCAGGAATTAATAAATTGCTCCACCCTGGACAAGCCAAAACGCTCACCCCCTCTAATTTGACTCAAAACTCTTCTAGCCAGATTGCTGATATTTTTAACAATTTTTTCTATGAAACAGTTCAATCTTTAGCTAAAACCTTACCCCCCACACCATCTTTTACCACTACTGAGCCACCCCTCCCAACAACTTTACCCCACACTCTCCACCTCCAGCCTGTCCCTACATCCTTCATACACACCCAACTCCTTAAACTTAAACCAAGTACTCTATCAGCTGACCTCCTTCCAGCTGAATACCTGCAAATGGCAGCTGGAGTACTTGCCTACCCAATTGCTATACTGATAAACAGAACAATTACAGAATGTCCCATCCCATATCTATGGAAGGTCTCACACATTATACCCCTCCACAAGGGAGGTAACTCAAATGAACTCTCCAGCTTCTGCCCCATAGCCCTACTTTCCCCACTAGCAAAAATTATGGAGAGATGTATTCACCGTCGAATACTTGATTATCTTCTCCAAAACCACCTCCTAGTAGACTGCCAACATGGCTTTAGGCCATTCCATAATACAATTACAGCACTCCTATCCTTTTCAGACTGCATTAATAAAAACCGTAACAACAACTTACTGTCCTCAGCCCTCTTTATTGACCTCTCAAAGGCATTTGACATTGTGAATCATCAACTACTGTCAGATACACATATCTTTTTCTTTTGACACCCAAACAGTCAAGTGGTTTAACTCCTACATACAAAATAGACAGCAAGCAGTCCTCTGGGACAAGAAACTATCCACTCAGATCCCTATCTCTCTTGGTGTCCCTCAAGGCTGCATTCTGGAACCTCTCCTATTTACCATTTTCCTTAATGATCTGAAAACATCCGTTCCACAGGCCACCTGCATTCAATACGCTGATGACTCAACATTAATATGTAGTGCCTCTTCACCTGCAGAGCTTCAAACCAAGACCCAAACAGTATTTAAATTAGTAGAAAAATGGTTCCATCAACGCTGTCTCCTCCTTAACCCCAAAAAAACAAAACTATTATTGTTCACTCCCACCCTAAAGCCCATCACTATTAACTTTAAAATCACATATAACAATGGTACTAAAATAGCGCCCGACATAACTATCAAACTTCTAGGTATAACAATTGATAATAATCTTAACTTTGACACACATATTAACTTAACTATTAAATCAGTTAATAAAAAACTTGGTTCCCTTTATAGACTTAAACCCTTTCTCACAGCTTCAACTAGGTCTACTGTTGCCCAAACCCATCTACTTTCCACCCTTCTCTATGTCTCCCCTATTTATACAAACCTCTCCAAAAGCAATATCAATAAATTGGTGACATCTTATAATAACATAGCCAGATTTGCCACTGGATCCTCATTTAAAACCCATCACTGCCAGAATCTCAAACTACTATGTTGGCTGGAATTGTAAAGTCAGCTTCTTATACAGCAACTTACAATTATTCATAAAACTCTGCATCATCCCACATATACTCCCATACTCTGTAAGCTTATTAGCCCATACAAAAACCTAACAACCCTACGATCTGCTAGTAGAATACTAGCATCTACCTTAAAAGTGAACAATAAGTCTGGGGACTGCCTGTTCACTAACTCTGCTGGTAACATTTGGAACAAGCTTCCAACTGAACTAACATCCCTTTCATCCACTCCACTGTTTAAAAAGCAACTAAGAATCCTCCTAAACTCACAATGGTTCTGCCCTTTCACTAATCCTGACTGACCATATTCACCTCATCCATGGCCACCTCTGTTGGCTATTATACCTCTCGCTGTTGCTTTGTTTTTTTCTCTCTGTTAATCTACTGAAGAAATACACTTCCTATGGTACCAGTAGGCTGATAGACATGTGTAATATATATATATATATATATATATATATATATATATATATATATATATATATATATATATATATATATATATAAATAAACACCCTAAACAGTTTTTTGTATCTGTTTTGTATAACTATCAATGACTTGTATATTGCTTAGCATGTAATCATTTTGTAATTTTTTTAGTAATGTCTTGGAGCTTTTCTCCCCGGGCCTCCACTGAAAATGGACATATATCCAGTCGAACTATCCCGGTCAACAAATGTAAAATAAAATAAATAAATAAATTGTAACCATTGCAGTAGAGCTGTATGCATTCAGGCTGTAAGACAAGGTGCTGCAGTCAAGCATAATACTGCATTAGCTGTAGAATGCAAATCTAATGGCTGCCAAATGTATTTTAACTCATAGTACCAGTCAAGGCTGCCTCTAGGCCAATATTGTTCACATAATGCTCAGACATCCACAGACATCAGGTAATAAAGGTATATGGGTGAGGTAGCCCACTGCATGAGCTAATACTGTTTGTTGATTTCACAGATAGTTCAAATCACTAACAATAAATTGTGTACACCAGCATTGTTTATACTGATATACAGCTTACCTACTATCTCTGTCATGCTTGTATTTCATGCATGCGTGTTCTACTGTCACTGCAGTCTAGTGTAACACTGTAGTAGTACTGCCAGGTCATATTTTGTTTCCAGGTGAGCACTAGGAAAAATACCAGTCAGTCAGCAATCAGCAGTGACTCAGTAGCTCAGTTTGTTAAATGCTCTGTATATAGTACATTTTGCCAAACACAGACCAGGGTACGAATCCAGTGCTATGTAACACTAACTATTACAGTAGCAGTCATGTAATGCTCACATGTTCTTTTTCCACAGGAACTACAGGTAAATGGGTGAGCCCATATTATGTGTAGATAATTGTATGCTAGATTTCACAGACTGCTAAAATCATTAGCAAGAATGTGAACAATCAGCAATGTGCAGTCAGAAAGGATATGTGTAATCCTGGTATGGTTGCATGCCCGGACTGTCTGTTAAAAGTTGCTGCAGACAATTATTACATCCTATGCAGATGTTTCCTGCAGTCACTGCTATTGGTTCTATTGCCATACCTGCCATCCAAGGCATGACTGCTGTTTAGTGTCTGTACTCTACACATACATGTCTCTCAAATGTCACAATTTCATGCTATGTAATTAATACTGCATAATCCACCAGTTACAGGAATACCATGGCAATGAGTACCTAGATTGCAAAGCATCACCATTTCAGCCCACAGAACACCTTGGTAGTTATATAAGTCCATCTGATGTGCAAGTGTTATGTGTAGATGTGTACCTGCAGTTATTACTGTTTGGCCCATTGTGTCCCATGCATATATCTTGAGAGGTATGTACATGTTAATCAGCTACAGGAGACATGTACTCACTGTACACATAAAGAAATACAGACCAATAGATGAGATAGTAATACTGTTGTCAAGAAAGTAAGCAGCAATGTTAATGATGGACTGATTTTCTCTCTCTCCCACCTGTTATCTTCATTTATTTTTTACTGTTATTATTGGTTATGGTTTACTATTAACATATGTTGTTACATTAACTGCTTTTTGGGGCATGTGTTTTATTATTGTTATGTTTTATAATGGATGCATATTAACATATCTTGTTAAATTACCTATTTTGTTGGCCTTATGCTGTAACTGTTACTGGCATGCTGTTATGCTGACCGTTCTGTTATTTATTGTTGCATTTCACATAATATGCATTGATATGTAATTGCACTATTTCCAATGTTCTGACATGCTGCTATTACTAACAATGTTTTGTTAATAACTAACCTATACTTATTGCTATACTTCCATTACCACAGCACATCAGGGTAGGCTGGTTCCTGGTGATCCACCTACCTTGCCTCAACTGGCCGCGGCATAGGTTCCTATCACGTCTGGGACCCAGACCAGGGGTGCCCCCTCCACTGCCCCTTCACCACTTGTGACATTGGGTAGAACTGCCTTGACTGAGGGGCTGCAGTCACCCAGGATCAACTGCCGGTCATGGTGTGCAGGATTATTCACCAGAGCTATGAACGCTGTGTATGCCAGGTTGAGAGCATACTGTCTGATCTGATGGGGTAGGATCACCCTGGTGCACAGCCTCCAGCACAGCCACCCTTGGGTCAGTGAAGGAGCAGTATCTACTGTCCTATGGGTGGGGACGTGATTCATGCTGCTGCCATCTGAAGGCATGTGTGACTTCGATTCCACAACACCCTTCCCATCCAAGATGGTTATCCCCTCATGTGTCATACACCTCCCCTGTGTACAGTTTGCCTGGAAACACATCCTCTCCTACACAACTTACCTCCCCACATGTACCTATGTCCCATCCCTTACATTTCACTCTCAACTTAAAAAAAAATGTGCACCTTTCCCAAAATAATATCGTCCCATACATAGCTCTCTATGTCACACATGTGTCCACTGGACACCACTAATCTGGTCTAATTGACTTGACAACACAGTTATGTTGTCCTGACCCCGTCTCTGGGGTTTGAGAGTCCAAATTCATTTTACAAAATCTGTTAAAAAGCGCAGCTGTTGCTGTACAAAATACACCCTTATTGCACATCCCTAACTGCCTTTCACTATATTTTCCCCTTGCTTGCCCCCATTTCACCATTTTCCTATCACCCCCTTTTTCAATTTGCATGCAGCTAAGAGAAGCAGTGCAGTGTGGAGGGTCTATGTTAAATCATCAAATGATCAAAAAAGTGAACAATGATTTATCAAACCCATGTAAGATAAAGCTTACAATGTTGAACACTGTTCCACAAAAAAAAAAAAATGTATTACATAATGTGTCCCCCACACCCCCCTAGTTAAATATGCCAACTCCGAGATCGCACTACAGTGATGAAAACGGCAAAGTAACGGAAGCAGCCAAGCAATTTCTTTCCCAGGGAAAGAATTTGCTTATATGCTGTTTTACTATTTTGCATTTTTATGCTTTCAAGTTGATCGAGATGCATTCAAAAGAATGCGTCTTCGATCATTTCATAGGAACCCCAGTGTGGAGCTCTGGGCTGCTTCACTTAGCTAAGCTTAAATGAGATTTAATGATTAAATGTGTTTATGACATTGTTAGACACATGTACAAAATAAATACCACTGCAAACTTTTGAACCCAAGCCCCTCTCACCTACAACCCACTGCATTAACCCACCACACAGATCTAACTTAAAGCACCTGTTTCCAGCATAACATACTGATTGCCACTTACAGTCATTAGGCATGTAACTGAAATAAAAACTAATGGGAAAAATGGGAATGTACCTTGGACTCTGGTGCAATAATTCACCAGTAGACAGCCAAAAACATAATGGACGTATGTGAGGCCTATGATAGCAGGTATATGTGCCCTTTTATCAGCAACTTGTGGAAAGACACCTGCTATGGCAGCAATGGCAAAGTACATGTACAACTGGGACCCTGGTGCAGAACTACAGCCATATAAAGACATGCACATACTGATGGATGTAGAAATGTTTGCCACACCCTCTGAATGTGCATGTATATCTTGGAAATATACATGCTTTTGCAGTGACTCAGTAGTGCAATCTGTTAAATGCCTTGCATGCAGTAAATTTTTGCCAGACACAGTCCTGGGTTCAAATTCAGTTTTGTGTTGCAGTTCAATTACATTATTGTGAAGACAGCAAGTAATGACTGAGTCATGCAATCCTAATCTGCACAAGTTACTTCTGGTTAATGAACTGCTACCCAGTTTTGCAAGTCAGAGACCTGCAGGTAGTGACACACTGCACATATCTGTATAGCCTAACTATATGTTGCCTACTACTCTGTTATTGGCACCGTTGCATAACAGACATACCTTAATCACATGCCTCGATCGAACTCTACAGGGTACCCTTACCATGGCTCTGCCATAACAACAGGGCTGCCACAGCTGCCACAGTGACACTTACAGCTTGCTGTCCTCAAAAGTGTCCACACTCCCCCCTATGTGCACTAGGCTGCAGCAGGAGCTGGAGCCTGTAGCATACACAGCAATATGTAAATGTAGCTGCTACAGACCTACCATACCTCCCAACCCCCTAGAACAAGGGATCTGAACACAGCCATATGTAATGGGGGACTAAGGCCCACAGATAGAGACATGTGTCATGGTTTGCCACTACAAAGATAGTAGGTTGATAGTCTGACACTCAAGTGTGTCACTTTCCTTACCAACATCAACCCACAATGTTTGTTAGTGAACTGTTAGATGACCACAATGTCATGGGACACTGATCACACGTATGAGGCAAAACTGTGGACATACTCCATAAATCTCTACAGTTGACAGTTATGGTACCTACCATCTGCGTTGCTGTACTCTCCACACCTCAGTAATACCCATCTTAATAACTAAGAAATGGGCCCAGCTCTACATGAAAGCCTTATATATTGCACTGTGATAGCATGTCATTGGCCAGTGTAGTCAGTTCAGCTGTTTTGGCTGCAATTAGCAATTCTAAGCCACAGACTGGTGCAGAGGCAAGTACCTGCTAATGGGCAGTACCTTAAAAAGGCAAGCAACTGCTTATGGGCAACAGGTCTGTATGAGACTTAACTCACATGGGGAGCATATTTCCAAAGGATAACCAGAAGCAAAGTTCAAAAAAGGAGTATTGCACTCCACCAGGTATGTAATAGATTTCTCCATATAACAGGATGCAGGTGGGAGGATGGAGGTATGGGGCATAGAGATTACAACAGTAAGCTTGTTTTAGATCTATGGTGATGACATGTCACTGATAGGGATTACAGCAGTAAGCCTGTCTCAGATCTATGGTGATGACATGTCATTGATAGGGATTACAGCAGTAAGCCTGTCTCATATCTATGGTGATGACATGTCACTGATAGGGATTACAGCAGTAAGCCTGCCTCAGATCTATGGTGATGACATGTCACTGATAGGGATTACAGCAGTAAGCCTGTATTAGATCTATGGTGATGACATGTCATTGATACTCTGCTGTCCTACGGCTACATGCATGCCTCTCAACTGTCCCTCATTCAATCACATCTCAGCTCTGTCCCTGTCAATCCTTCCTACAACAGTTGGCTGCTGTAGGAAAGCTAGTGCATTACACATAATACAGTATGAAAATGAGTAAGAGTGTACACTCCTGTAACATCAGATGATGTTTTGTAATTCCCCTCCATCATTCAGTCACTGTCTCACACACATAGTGCTCACATTTTAAAAGTGTCCCTGAATGTCCTGCTGTACTCTGGCTATGTCCCCATTTCTGTTGACATATGTCCCTGTTTGGTGCATACCTGTCAACCCCTTACAGCAAGAAAGCAGGACAAAGCCATACTTTATGGGGGTCCAATGCCCAAACACAGCGACAGCATTTAAATATTTTCAGAGTTTCACAAGTTTCGGTGAAAGTGACCAAAACTATGAGGCAAACATCTTGACATTATGCAAACATCTGTACAGTTGAGAGGTATGATTCATACAGGGAATATATACTACAGCAGGTTTGCATTATTTACGGCCATTGTAGCACACTCGTGTTGTTGGACTGACTCCATATAGTGGTTGTAATAGCATATTGTTAATTGTCTGGCAGTGACCATATGATATATCGTTGGGAGTTTGCCATAGGGGACACACCACTGTAGACTGCAGTGCTGGGTGTTGAAACATACAGCAGAATATGTCATGGCACAAAGGGACATACCCCAGTATTGTTACTATCTTGGTAGTATCCACACATGTAGAGTGTTGCCAGAGTGTGGGGCATGACATGTGAGGGACCAGTGGATAGTGCAGGCTATTATGGGTGTGCTGGATCTGAACTTAGTAGATGTTCATGTATCTGGCCCTGTGATGTGTTCCCCTTTTTGTGTCTTTCAGGATCAATGTACCACAGGAGACATGCCCCCTTCACAATGTGTAGAATGACATAATAGTGGAAGGACTGAGACAGCACCATCAAATCTTGTTGTCCAGGGGTGGCATAATTGGAAGCAGTGGGCAGCATTGTGGGCATACCTTGTGTGGGATGTCAGATTGACCAAAACAACAGGATCTGTGAGCAGGTCTGACACCAGGCCACAGACATGCTGAATGCTGCATGAAGAAGAACAGATGCTGTTGCCAGGAATCGTGCCGCCACAGGTGGAGGGCCTCCAACAGAACAACTACTCTCAGCCACAGAGGAATTCCTGAGTAACCTAAGAACACATGACAGCTCCCAGGAATCCATCACACCATACATCGTGGAGGTGGGTGCTACAGTGTCCATAGCAGAGGAGTGTCCAGGTAAGCATACTGTGTTCACCGGTGTAATACTATATCAGTCACTGTGGCAGGCTGTACATAACTTTACATGGGTGTCAGGTCTATCTGCATTGGGGGGAGTTATGGTTTAAGCTCAGTTGGGCACACATACTCATAATGTCAGCAATAGAGCCAGTATCATAGTAGCTACTGTACATATAGATATATGCACATATTACCTTGTAGTGCTGCAACCTTTGCTGGTGCTGACAATAACTCGCCCTCAGTTTTTCATAGGTCCGTCAGGTGTGGCCCAAGTCCATGGTCCTATACCTGGAAAGTGTGATACTGTTTTTTATGGAACATATCTACCCTATGACAGTTAAGGGCTGCCATATTGCCCTATGTACAAATGTTGTGTTTAGCCAGAGTAGAATATTTGTATGTTCCATTCTGGAACAGTTAACTATGGTTCATAGACTGCTTAGTTACAGGTGTGCATTTGAACAACCATCAACACATCTTCACTTATAGTTATTAGGGGCTACACAGCCTGGTATACATGATACAATTACTCCAAGATGCTTGTTCAAACACAAAAGGGAGATATTACATACCTTAAGCAGTGACACTAGTACTGGCATATCATTCTCAAGATAGGTGTACTGGGTTTTGTATGTAATTCTGTCATGTATAGTGTCATATTGCATACCTTACAGGCAGATTGTACTGGCAACTTTACCTGGTTGTGGCTGAAATGCATGTTATAAAAGGCTTGACTTGTCTGTGTATGTTGGTGTAAGGTTGTCTGTTGTGCATGGGAGCAGAGATGAGAAAATGTGAGACTGGTAATGCAGTTGTGGATACTCATTTGTATGAATCTGTGTGGATTACCATACATAAAATTGCAGGTAGTAAAGTATTGCTTTGGTCTTGGTTTTCACAGGTAACCGGGGGGGGGGGAGTTGGAGTCAATCCCCCTCACAATCCGATGTCAGTGTCTCATCAGATTCTTTTGATGATGGTGGCCATAGTGAGGCACAGGTGGGGTTATCAGGGGCTGAATCTGTCCCAGAGGTTGACATCCCTCTTCTGCCCCTATTGTCACAGCATACAGTCAGTATGCCAGCACATACCCAGTCCTCAGAGGTCACAGATATTGGACAGTCAGAGGGTGGCGACATTGAACAGGACAGTGTGGCAACTATGGCATCAGTGAATGTTGACACTGGCCATAGCCAGAGACCTGGTGAGGTCCCAGATAGGCAGATTGACAGGGGTGGTCATAGTAGGATTACTGTCCATTCACCACCTGTTGCAGGTTTCACATCACAGGTCACTCTGTGCATGTTTTATGCTATCATGGAGGCACAGGCACATTCTAAATGAAACATCAGACAAATTCTTCGGTTTATGGACGCAGCACAGTCTGACATGCATGACTGCCTCCACTGCATTGGGGACACTCTGGATCAGTTTACTGATGCAGTGGACAGATGGTGAGTTGAGACGGTGTCTGTCTTGGACCACACATTATATGTGCTAGAACATCTGGTTGGAGTTTGACATCAGACACTTGGACGTAGATCAGCAACACCATCTGTTGATAGTCCACATGGCCATGCTCATCACCTACAGACACACATGATACCTCTCCATGGCCCATCTAACCTGTACCCCTCCTGATTCACACACACATGCTGTCAACTGTTTGGCACAGCCTAGGACTCTGGGACATCCACACCACACTCTGTACATGTGATGATAACTGTGCCACATCCCTGCCATCCATGCTATCAATGCAAGGGAATGCTACTATGTGTCTGATGCACAGGGTGTCTATAGCACTGGACATGTACTTGTGTAGTGCAGTATTGTTTTGTCATGCCACTTGTTGTGGGCCACAACAGGTACTGTATACTGGCATGTGTCATAACTAAACATTACACTTTGTGTATCTTTGTTGCATGATATTGGACAGTGGTAGTGTTATGGAATGACTGTTGTGTCATGGACCTGTGTCTGTTTCTGTTCCAGGTGTCTGAGGGGATACTCTTTGGACACATGGTAGCAATACAGTGGCAGAGGATGGCATGGTAACAAAGCAGAAATATGACGTCAGCAATGTATGACAGTATACGTGCATGGCTCCCTAGATGCATATGTGTAGAACAGTCTATCAGGGACAATGAGGGCAGTGTATTCATGCATTCAAACTTTGTGATAAGGTTTGCTACCCTTACTACATCGCCTGGGTTATCTGAAATTACAATCCAGAAGGTGTGATAATGGAGTTGACATGTCTACAAATATCTTGTGTGTGGGTCAGACAGATGGTGGATTATGTACAGGAGAGCAATGTAGGGCTAGCAGCTACTCACAGGGCCAAAACGTGCATAACCATTGCATGGGGATAGCCCATAAAAGCATGCTTGTAGTGCTGCACAGGGATATATTTGCACACACATACATACACACACACAGAGACAGACAGACACACACACACACACACACACACACAAGCAGAGTTGGCTGCTGTAAGTATAGAATCCCTACCTATCGGCTATTACACACTATAGCTGGTAGTACCTATCGCATGTGCAACAGAGTTTATCTAATATTAGACTGTCATCCAGCACTCTTGAGGTGGATGACATCAGCAGGTGTTGTAGAGGAGGGCAATGTAGAGGCTAACAGCTAGTCACAGGGCTATAAAATGCATAACCATTGCACAGTGATAGCTCATACAGACTTGTCCACAGTGCTGCATTACATACAAACAGAGTTGGCTGATGTGAGATTAGAACCCCTTCTTATCTACTATTACATATGATAGCTTGCAGTACTTACTGCATGCACCATGGGTTATATTTGTAGTACATGAGATTGCAGGCACAGCACTTGTGATGTACACAAAGTAACTTTGTGTTAGACAGCAGTTGTGGCCTGCAGAGTGATATTGCTTGGTCCTGTAATTGTATCCAGTGTCCTAGACATGGGATAGCAGTCACTATCTCTGCTAAGTCTGTACAGTTAGCAGTGTGGTCATATGTTGCTTCTTACTGTTAGATAGGCAAACATGTGGCCAGGGACAATAATGTCTGTCCAAGGCATGCGTTGAACCTTTGTACAGTACACCACCTGCTCACTTATGTCTGCCTATAAGGTGACATTCCACAGGCACAGGGGTCTGTGGGTGAGTAGATAATGTACTGTCACGACCTTGGTTTGGTTCACTTGGGCAACTGTTTTGATGTGTGAGTGCAGATAACTTCAGCATTCCATGGGTATGTGGGGAAATCCATACATCCTCACATGCACACACACACACACACACACACACACACACACACACACATACATATATATATATATATATATATATATATATATGTATATATGTATATATAGATGTATATGTCTGTATATATATTTATATATATGTGTGTGTGTGTGTGTGTGTGTGTGTATATATATATATATGTCTATAACAGGGATGTCTCTATAAATGTTGCTGTGCGTGTATGTTATGTATATGAATTATATAGACATATGTGGAGAGTCTATGTTTCATTGTAATTATACATAGCTATATATATATATATACATATAAATGGATTCACATCAGAAGCTCGAAATACTGAAAACTCGAATTTCAGTATCTCGAGCCCAAGAAGTTGAATCCACAAAATAACAAAAACTAAAAACCGCGAAATTCAAAACCTCGAATACCGGAGGTTTTGAATATCATAGTTTTACTACACACACACACACACACACACACACACACACACACACACACACACACACACACACACACACATACAATCACTCGACTACATGAAAACAGGGGGGCAAGCCCCCCTGCACCCCCCCATGTGGGGGGCTGCACCCTCTACACCCCCCACTTACATATTCTCACTCCGAGGTCACACTACATAAAACACACACAAAACACCACCACCACACAAGCTACATTCTCCTCGCACACACACATCACAGCAACAAAACACACTGACACACACCACAGCCCCTACCCAACCCCCTTAGCACACACACATACTTACCTGAATACATGACCATAGCAGAACTTTAGAAGCATGAAATTCAAAGCCTCCAGTATTCGAGGTTTTGAATTTCGAGCTTCTAAACTTTGGCTATTATGTGGATTCTGCTTCTTGGGCTCAAAATACTGAAATTCAAGATTTCAGTATTTCGAGCTTCTGAAGGGAACCCATATAAATATATTGGTATTATATGTATATGGGGTACATACTGATAGATACACTAAGCATGTGGGAGGGGGATAGGGTCAGATAGATATGTATAGGTAGCTGTCTGTATGTACAGATGTATTTCCACATAGGTGGTCTTTGTAAGGAAGAGGCAACATAATTGTGCTCAAGTTAGCTAAGTATAGGAGCATGCTCTGTGTGACAAGGTGACTTCAGGTCAGAGATACCTGCTCTCCAGTCCAGGATTTTGTGTGCTACAAACATTGGCAGTTACACCTGTTTCTGCAGTGCAGCCCTTCCTTGACATTGTCCACGGTATTCCTTGGCTGTGTGCTGTAATTAATATGTGACTGGAGTACATAATGTAACACCACATACAGGGTCACAGTCTGCATACCTCTCACTTTACATGATTTTTTATAATGTCCAGCATTTCACCCTATATGTCTGGCCTGTTCCTCATACATTTGTGGTGTTCTGGTAAAATGTTGTATAATGTAGTCAGTGAATATTACTAACTACAGACAAACATTTGAGTGTTGGACTTTATATCCTTCAGATTTCTGTACTGATGGCACAGGTTCTAGGTTAAACAGAGCATCTGAATGTCTGTCTCTAGTTTTGGCCCATTTTCCCCCCATTCTGTCTGGCTTTGTCCAACTTTCATGCACTAACATATTGAGGGGTATAACAGTCTGTGGGAACACTACCATACAACTATCTCACATGCAAAAGATGTTGATACTACAAGATTCAAACCATCAACACAATCACCTGTGCTAATTTCCCTAGCCTACTGAGCCACACAGGGTGCCAGACAAAGATATGTCATTCATCACACAATCAACAACATACAGACATACATTGTCACCCCTGCATTACATGAGACATAGAACATACAGCCAGATTCTATGTCAGCCCTGGAATTAGCTGGTCTGCTGATATATCATTGCAGATTTACTGTTACAGTAGTGGTATGGGTACACTGATATCTTGGTAGTGGGGGATGACCAGCCAAAGCTCTGCTGGCATAGACACTTGTGCGACTGTCATGTGACCCCACTGTTTGTCATCTCCCTTGAGTAATGCAATGGATGTTTCAGCCATGTGGCCTAATGCATATTATGGAGCACATACTTTTGGGCAGTGTACCTGTTGTTCCAAGTGGATGTTATATATCTTCAAGTAGCCCAGTAGCCCACTATATTACCTTCCATACATGCAGCCGGTCCATACATATGCTACCATATTTTAGTACTCCCTACAAGTGGTGAATAGGTGAGTGACTTACCTTGCGAATGCAGCAGTTGATAGACCTGTAGTTTGGGGCTGACTCTGTCTGATGCATGCAGTACACAGCCAACACATGGTTAAGTACAGGTTGTATGGGCTGGCTGGCATCATTTTTACTAATATGTATGTGAGTTGAACTAAGGTGTCAGTCCTTAGGGCCCTAGGTTGTCAGTGCATGTGCTATGATTTGTCTCATGGCCAAGGCCAGGGCATACTGGGCTCACCTACGTCTGCCTACAGGGACAACCTCAGGGGTTTCCTCCTCCAAGTTCTCCTGTGGGTGTGGCTGTGGTGACCTAGGCACTGGTTGAGGCCTGTGTATCCCTTTCCTTTGCTGATCTTGCTGCAGCTGTTCACACAGGATCATACTGTGTAGCATGGCACACACTATAAACAAATGGGCACATGTGGCTGGAGAGTACTGCAGGGCTCCATCAGATATATCAAGGCACTGGAACCATGACTTCAGCAACCAAACCACATGCACTATGATGTTCCTATTTTGTGCATGTGCCTCATTATGGCATTCTTCCATGGGTGTGTGTGCATTTCTGATGGGTGTCATCATCCATGGTTCCAGTAAGTAGCCAGTATCCCCAGTAAATGGCCGTGCAGGATGTCCCCCTAGCAAACATCTGGTACAGCTGCGATGTGTGCTAGATATGGGAGTTGTGATAACTGCCAGGGATGTCAGCACACACATTCATGATAATGCCATGGGCATTGCATACGACCTGGCAGGTGATGGATTGATAGCCCTTGCAGTTGACAGAGATTTTACCCTCCTCACTGGGTGGTGCCTTGATGTATACATGACTGCAATATGTGGCACCCAGTACCTATGGGTAGTGTGCTACACATACGAAGTGTTGCATACTGCTGGCCCTCGCCTCAGGGGTCAGGGGAAAATATATGTGCTCACTGACATGTAGCAGCATGGCATCCAGGAACTGGTGGAGTACCCTGGATGATCCTGATGCCTGTGCGACCCCCATCATGTCCACAATTGGTCTTTGGAAAGTACCTGTAGCTAGTATCCTAAGAGCTACACATATCTTTGTTTCCACTGGGATGGGTTCCCCTCTGTTGGTTCTGGGTCTGAGCTGAGGCCGGCAGAACTCAGTGAGTTCTTGTAGTAAGTCCCTGTCCACCCTGTAGTGCTCTACAATCTCCAGATCATGTAGCTCCTGGAAGGTTACCCTGGGCCTGAACACCCTTCTCCTTCTCAGTCTGGGTGTATTGTCAGCAGCAGCAGCACTGACCTCAGCATCTAGCACATACTTATAGCAGACCTGCAACAGCCCCTTGCATTTCTTCAGTTAAAAGTCCCAAGTCTGTACTCCACTGGTGCAGAGTATGGGGGTGAAATCAGATTGTAGGGTTTCTGCAACCTTTATAGTGCTCTGCTGTAGGTGCAGCCTTTGTGGTTGGCTACCTATGATGCATTCCACCTGCCAAGTGCATCATTAAGGACTTAAAAAGCACAAAAGTCCACAAACTGTAGAAAAACAAAGTCAGCACTCCTGGAACCACCCACTTCAGCAACACAAGTGATGCCTGTGAGGCCCCCATCATGTCCCCAGTTGGTCTTTGGAATGTACCTGTAGCCAGTATCCTAAGAGCTACACATACCTTTGTTTCCATTGGAATGAGGTCCCTTCTATTGGTTCTGTGTCTGAGTTGAGGGCAGCAGAACTCACTGAGTTCTTTTAGTATGTCCCTGTCCACCCTGTAGTGCTCTACAATCTCCACTTCCTGTAGCTCCTGAAAGGTTACCCCGGACCTGAACACTCTTCTCCTACTCAGTCTAGGCCTATTATCAGCAGCAGCAGCACTGACCTCAGCATCTAGCACATACAGAGGTAGCAGGCCTACAGCAGCCCCTAGCATTTCTTCAGTTAAAAGTCCAGAGTCTGTACTCCACTGGTGCAGAGTATTGAGGTGAAACAGATTGTAGGTTTCTTCAGCCTTTATATTGCTCTGCTGTAGATGCAGCCTTTGTGATTGACTACTTATGATGCATTCCACCTGCCAAGTACATCATTAAGGAATGTTAACGGCCCTAGTTTAAGTGAAACAGGGGGTCAGTAATTAAGATATGATTGCCTTTCTCAGGCAATTTTTTTTTTTGGACAGCCTTCATTGCTCAGTACTGTGGCATGCCACACAAACACATGCCATGAAGGTAAACAGTGCTCAGCAGTCAGTGTACACACCCCCATGGAAGGTGACTCTCAGCATGGCAAAGCACCATGCAAACACACTCAAACATTATGAAATGTGCCCTGAAGGTAAACAAAGCTTAGCGGACACTGTACATACCCCCGCCCAGCAGAGCACCGCATTGTGCAAACAGGCACAGCTGAACTCCAATGAGTTTACAAGTCCTCAGATACATCCCCCCCCCCCTTTGCTATCAGCCACCTCTTCTGTGGACACCAACATGGTTCTCTCTCAACATGGATGGGATCTGCAGACACAGATACCTATTTGTGCTATTCAGTAACCCCAGGTCATTTGCACAGGGATCTGTGCACGCAACCTGGAAACAACACGATTCCAAGCCCTGCCTCCTTATTAACAGAACCATTCCACCATTGTAGATACTCCATGCAAGGTCCTATAATATATTACTGTTCCATACTAATAATTTGGGTTTTTACACTATTTTTTTTCATAAAAGTATGTTTGTGCACTGTGGCGTACTGCACAAACATACCCAGATTATTAAAAAAATAAAATTACTTTAGATTTTCCGTGCAGTTTTGGATACACGGTGGATAGTTTTGCACATATCTGTGTCTGCTATGCTATTTCTGCACATCTAACTGCACTTTTACAGCCCCTGTTTTCTATTTTACATTCTGTACACAGAATGCCTCTGTATACACTATGGACACCAACACGGGGTCTGCAGGATTGCCTATCTGCTTCCTGGATTGCCCTGCCTCCCTCCTTTGCCTGCAATTCACCTGCTTATGTGATGATTTGCATGCCATGGATACTTCCATGTTGGCGCACTCATGGGTGCAGCTCAGCTCTGTTTATTGGATCACAAACCTGCTTACTTTCATGTAACCAATGTGCCACTATGCCTACATAGAACAAAAAGTCCGTGTAGGCTTTAGTAAATTCCCCCCATTATGGATCTCATTAAATGTTTAAGTATTAATGTTAGTATGACTATTAATAAGCAGTTTTTTGACAAAGGAGAGATATACTGGGTCCATATAATTAATTTTAAGATAGTTACATTTACACTGTTGACTTGTACAACAAATTACATTTATTAGCTGTATCTTCATAAATGTGAATGCACTGAATAACGGTTGCAAGAGCGGTAGTTTAAACAAATATTTGAAGTTATGTAACTCAAGTTATTTTTTACAGGAAAAATGGGTTCCTGATGGATGAATATGAGACACTGCTTGAGATATTTTAGTAAAATGTATTTTAATGACATATTTAGTTATTTAATTATAAACTGTATTAGGTATGTGCTTTTAGGAGATACATGTAATAAAACAATAACATCTTGACGTTTTCAGCTTCATTTCTCAGTTTCCTTTTTCTGTTTGAACACTTCACATGCTTCAAGCATCACTTTTGCAGCAGTGAAGTTCACATTTTAATTCTGATGGCAAAACAGCACAATAATTAATTTTGTGTGATTTGCATTGGCAACTTAATAAAAAGAACAATGCAAGTCTGTTATTAATCTGATGACATCCATAGTAGGTATATGGTGAACTTATAATAAGAAAAAATTATGAAAACCTAAGCTAGGGTTGCATCTTAATTTCATACAAAATAGCACAAAATTATATTTCTGGCTAGACTCAAACAGAGGCTTCCCTTAGAAAATGGACATTTTGATACGATAGACTTCCCTTGACTATGAACAAGTTATATAAGCGACCTTGAGATAACCACTGTTGCTGGCCTAATAGTTAAGGTGTTTGCCTTACAAACACAAGGTGCAGGGTTTGAATCCCGCAAGAGATAATTGGCTAGGCTTAAAATGACTTGCAAGGGCAGTTAGCTTAGTACTAATCTTTGAACCTAAAATCTGTGTTGATTTTTAATGCACAGACTCTCACAGATCCACAGACACAGCACCATAATATGCAAGTCTTATGAGGGTATAGTTCTACGCTATGCTTAAGCGATACCACAGACAGGAGAAGCTCACTAGGGCATGGATCTATATATACACTAGGAACAGCGGTGCTTGCTTGTTGTACAGTACTAATCAGGTATAAGCGGGTCCTACGTGAGTATTTATATGGTGTAGTTCAACATCAATGAAGATAGATGGAGGGGACAAGTAGCTCAGTAAGGTATGATACTGGTGGACTTATTACGATGCCAAGAGACTGGAGGGGAGTCAGAGGAAAGAGACATGGAAGAGGAGGAATGCTCTGGGTGATGGAGGGTAATGAAGTCGAGAGTACACAAAGAAAAGAAGAGGGAGAGGCTGATGGAGTTATGTAGAGGGAAAGATAGTTATGCCTTCTCGACTCGTTGGAAAACATTGCTTAAGAGAGGGATGAGGTGTGAAAGTATAACATTAACCTGGAGTGAAGAATGAGCATCTTCTGGAGTCTGCCAGCTGTAGCCTTAAGCTGGGTTTATTTATTTAACATTTGTCATCTGGGAAAGTCCGACTAGGACAGAGCCTATTTTCAGTGGAGGCCTGGGGAGAAATGCTCCAGACATGTCTTTGGAAATGTGGAAGGAAACTGGAGTACCCAGAGAAAACCCATGCGAATTCAGGGAAGACATGCAGACTGCACACCAGCCAAGAATCAGACCAGAAAACCTCTTGCTTTGAGGTGACAACATTAATCACTGCACCACTACGTCATCGCTTGAATGCTTGTAGTCTTCAAGTTTGCTATAAATGGGCTGGTTATTTATTGCAAAGGTTTGATATGCAATGCATAGTAAATGGAGTCTCCAACTGAGTAATTAGACTAGGTGGTCAGCAGTGGACCGTAGTGCACCAGCAAGAATATCTGTGCTGCTGTAGCTTATTACTTGAAGAGGGGCACTTTTCAGGGTTATGGATAACAGTATGAGCAGTGATTAATTAGGTGTTGGTTAAGTTTGTGGTAGTGATATCCAGTGAAGTTGTTTCAGGGCTTGACACTGGTGACTTCTACAGGGGAGGTTTGTAGCAAGTTTTGCTACCTTATTATAAAATGTTTCATGCTTTGTCAGTACAGCAATTTGCAGATTAGTGAAAATAACTGAGGTATATAGAAGTGCAGGAAGACGGTATGATGACATTATGTTTTTCTCTGGCTACAGTTGTGAAGTAGGGGTTTGGATCTGTGTGGGAGTCCCAGTTTTTGAGGGACTTTTTGATGGCTTGTTGTATATGCAGGTCATATTTAAGTTTTTCCATCTAAAATGATAGCAATTTATTTTGTCTGTTACTTTTTCGATATTGATGTTGTTGGATAACGTAATGCTGTAAAAGGTTTTCAGAGTGAAAATTGGGTGTAAATAACATATGTTTTCTTTACTTTGGATTTAGGAGCATGTTTGGGTTGTCTAGTCAAATGATGCTGTGCAATATATTAAAGATCATACAGATTATGTGTGGAGAAGATCAGGGTAGCATCATCTGCATATTGCACAATGGTTACCTATTTGGTGGCAGGATGGAGGTTGTTTCTAAATACACTGAAGAGCAGGTTGCCAAGAATTAGGCCTTAGAAGGCAGCTACAGGGATGAGTAGAATTGGGGAGAACTTATTTTGTCATTATTCTGCCTTGTTGTCTGTCAGAAAGGTATCTATGCAACCAAGAGACACATGGTAAGAGAGGATTAAGGAAGAGATTTCTTTGAGTCGTGTTGAATGGGAGATGACATTGAATGCCATGGATAGGTTCAGAAATATATATCAGACTTAAAGATCAGCATTCCTGTGAGAGTTGATTGTGTTGTAAAATCTAACAGGGCAGTTATAGTATGCCATGTGCAAAAAACATGCTGAGTTTGGGAAAGTAAGCCATTGTTAGATAATTGTATAGCTGTGAATGGACACAGTTTTCTAGTATTTTGATAGGGGAGATAAAATCACAATTGGTCCATAGACTGTCTGCCTTTGTTGAGGAGTGTTATAATTGCTTTTTCCCAGAGAGATGGGATATAACCTTCACTGATGGATTAGCTGGTGGATAGTAGATTGGATAGGCTAATGTTTTGGCTGCTCATTTGAGATATTTACATGGAAGATGTCCATGCCAGATTTGTTTTTTGTTTTTTTTTTTGAGATGCTTGTTAATTGTAGAGGTTGGTAGGCTGTAAGGAGAAGGATGTCTGTTACGGGTGTGATTGGGTAAATTGGGTGTTATCTTTAATTAGTCAGAGGACTGTTTGGACAAAGCAATGATGGAAGTGTGAGACATACAGTTGGTGGAATCATTTGTTGATGGTGACAGTGTTGTTGTCTGACCAGGATAGAGTAGGTTTGTCGGAGATGAGCAGAACAACTTTGGTCAAGTTGGTGTTTGTTTTGCGATTTTGTGAAAGAGATATCTATATGTCTATCTATCTATCTATCTATCTATCTATCTATCTATCTATCTATCTATCTCCATTTTTTATCTGTTCTGACCTGATATTTTGAATTGTTTCTGAGGTACAGACATTTTGGCAATTGTTTTGAGTCTTGTTCTGGGACCACTATTTCAAGGCTTTGTTTCTAATTTGCATGGGGCATTTAGTTTCTTGGGATAGCCATGGTTCTAGGTTTCTTCTTATCCTTTTGGTTCTAAGGGGGGGGGGTTAGTTAAATTATTATGCTTTGGGAAATGTGTTGAATTCAAAGACTGCTTCACTTTTGAGTAATACCTTCGGAATATTCCAATCTCATTGCTGAAGATGGGAAACATTAATATGCTCTTTGAACTTAGAAAGGTTCCAAACTTGCTTGATTTGTGGTAGTCCATGAATCTGAATTTGTTGTCTGATTTCATATTTGGGTAATGTGATCACTGATAGTACATGAATCTGGATTTGTTGTCTGATTTCATATTTGGATAATGCGATCACTGATAGTACATGAATCTGGATTTGTCTGATTTCATATTTGGGTAATGTGATCACTGATAGTACATGAATCTGGATTTGTTGTCTGATTTAATATTTGGGTAATGTGATCACTGATAGTACATGAATCTGGATTTGTTGTCTGATTTCATATTTGGGTAATATGATCACTGATAGTACATGAATCTTGATTTGTCTGATTTCATATTTGGGTAATGTGATTACTGATGGTATCAGGTAGGGTACCATTGACAGTTATATTGTCAGGGCATGTAGTTAAGAACCAGTTTGATATCTATTTTTATTCCTGTTTTTGTTGATCCTGGTTGCTGTGTTAATAAACTGGAGAGTCCTACACACATTTGTGAACTCCATGAAGGAGAGTGAGTTCATTAATTGCCAATCTATGTTGAGATCTTCAGCTATGATGGTCTTTGGCTTATAGCATTAGATATCCAGATTAAGTTTTCTTCAATGGTGTTAATATTTTCAGATGGGAGTATGTATTAAACTACTAAGCAAATTGTTTTTGTTGCCCAGTTTTAGTTGGGAGATTAGAATTTCTGCATTACTGAATTGAAGAAAGGGATGTGGATAGAAGCTTAAATTTAGATAGTTTATGTAAAAGATGGCTATTCTGATGACTTTTTTGTCTAATCTGTCCTTTCTTAAGATACTCTTGCCCGGAGAAAGAACGGGTTTGTACTGAATTTCTGGTTTATGCCATGTTTTTGTGGTGGTTAGCATTTCAGGGGTGAGGCGTGATACTTCTGCATAAACTGAGGTATTCTGTTACAAACAACCCTGATAGTCATATGTATGGGGAGTCGGCTTGTCTTTACTTTAAGTGAGAGGATTGTGCCTAATTATCGGTCCTTTATTGAAGTAAACACCCCATTTACAACACTGTTTGCAAATTTTCCAATCCAGCATTTGTCTGCAATAGGAAAAGTAAACATACAAATGTGAAAAAGATATATGGGCTCATGACTATTTCCAACTTTGCTCTAGCATTGTTTTCCTAACGTGACATCATGCTCAGGGGAGGAGCTTCACAGAAAAATATTTGTCAGAATGATAAATTCTGTCTTGAGAGTGTCAGATGGGAAATAAATAATTCCACCAAAGAAATGACGCATAACAATTACCACTACACTAAATATTGCTGCTGTTGGAAAGCATACAAAACAAAACTAGAATACTTAAAAAGTGTGACAAATCACTTTAAATTTCTTCCCATCTGCTTCCCATTAAACCATGAACAACCATTTTATGCTAGAGTGTAGTCGGTTAACTGATTAAACCTATGCAATACCTCCAGGTGTATCTCTTGAATCATTCTAGTGATGCATCTAGGCATCTAATATAGCTTGCTTATATCGATATTAATAATTGCAAAACCATACTACTGACAATTATTTAAAGGATATCATCTTAAAGCTTACATGATCAGCAAAACAAATGAACTGATATTGGAACTCTAGTGCACTTAGAGCAGTTAAAGAGATACTAATTGTTGTTCATATACTGTTTATTTATATTGTCAGAATTTCCATATATCTCTAAATATTTCAGCAAACAAAGCAAACAGAACTGTTTAGCCTCACAGGAAAATTCACAATTGGCTGAACGATGTTTGTGTGTAGGTTGAGTCATTAATGAGGCAGTTTAAAATGTTTATAAAACATTGCAAAACATAATGTGTACTGTCATTACCCTGACAAATAAAATCCATTTTAAGACTTAAATTCTAATGAATGCTACAATTGTAAAGATTAATTCACGCCAAAAAGTTTCCCATTTATATTTTTTAGCTGTGATTATACTTTCTTAGATATGAACATTTATTTGAACATGGAGGATGTAGCTTGAGCTTTTTTTTTTTTCTTTAAGGCTTTAGAGACAGCCATTAGACATTGGATGACATACCTTCAGAGCCCCATTGGAAGGAATGAGTTAAGGCCAAGAAAACAACATTACCTGCAGACAGTAAAGGTGGTGTGCTCATGTCCTCAAAGCTAAGAACCTGTCACACCTCAGATGTACTCTGATGCATCTGTGATAAAATGAAAGAGAATGCAACATCTGATCACTTAACACTAGAATAAAACATATCTAAGATAATAACAGAGCAAACCGCTAACTTTATATTTTTTCATTGGGGACCCTCACCTACCTGTATTCTTCACATCCCTGTTCTTAACAATATTAACTCCATTACCAACAAACCATGGAGAAAGGGGAAATGTTGTAGAAAGGAAAAGTTGTTCCTACTTTTCTGTCTGTGACATGTTGCTACCAAAAGCAATAAACTCAAATATCACCTATGTTGTAGAATCCCAGCAGAAATACAAATTGTATTTCTCACTCCAAGACACTTAATTCATAATTCAGAGAGTTGTTACCACAAGCACACAATGAATGACTTAATGAATCAATGAATAAATAAATAAGGCAAATATTGTCTTAAAAGCAGTGATGATTACAGTTATTGCTCTTCCACATCGGTGATCCAGTATTTGCAAACATGATAATCATCCAAGTGCTTAATAACATGCTCCTCACTTTAATAACCTATCTATGAAAATTAAGAAGAATAAGGGAGAAAAGACACAGTCTTGGCAGAGTGCTATGCTCACTTTGAATGTTAACGCCAATAATGTAGGTACACCTCTGGTTCCACAAATATAAGGATGTGAGAGTGCACAGCAGTGGTCCTGCACCCCATATTAATGCAACAGCTACCACAAGGCATTCCAGGGTATGACATTATGTTGCCCAGATAACATGTAGAGTACACTGGTAAAGTGCTATGACCCCTTTAATATCTATGCAAGGAAAAAGAGTGGATTTGCTTCAAGATCATGACAAAATCTGCATTGCTTCTCCTGAATTAAAGCTTCACTTATTTGACAGGGTAACCTTCTGAAGACACTGGCACAGGCTTTTCCAGAGAGGCTGATACATATGATCTCACTGTAAAATATCTAAAAGGCATACTAATGTTTATGGATATCAGGCTTGAGATTAAGCTCTGTGTTTCTAAAGTGTAGATAAACAATCCACTTATGCTGTACCGGCAAGGTTAAAAAGGCTAATGTATGTCCACAGCTAGTGGGGTGTGGCTTTACTGGCCTGAATGCATCCATAAAGACTTAAAAAAATAAAAAAAAACTAGAATTCATGGACGTTCAGAAGTCATGCAGATGAAACACTGGTATGTCCTTAAGAAGTCATTTACATATATCCCACAGGCCTGTACTACAGGAGGTTTAAGGTATTACACAGTGAAGGCTCTAGCTTTGTTTGAACTTTCTTGCAGTTTTACTGAATGATTTGTTTATGAGACATTTTAAACTTTAGTTTGGATGATATTTGAGATATTTGAGATATTTGACCTAATAGTTATGATCATTAGACTTGATTTCAAACTCTGTGTTTCTAAAGAACAGCCAAGCAATTCACTTTTGCTGTACTGATGAGGTCAAAGAAAGGCCAAAATGTGCATATGTAAAACAAGTGGTGTTTGGCTTTATTGGTCAGAATGTGCTACTAAAGACTTCTAAAATATAATGCCATGGGTACTTGGAAGCCATATACCAAACACTTGTATGTCCTTATGGGGTCATTTGTATATATCCTGTGGGTGTTCACAACAGGAGGCATAAAAAAATTACACAGTAAAGATTCTAGCTTTGTTGAGTCTTTCTTGCAGTTTTTACTTTTTAGGTTAAGGCTGACCATGATTCATAGGTTGCTCAGACAGCAGGCACTCACTGCTGAATGACATCCTGACATGTGACTATAGGGTTGGGTCTTGGCATCCCATTCCAGGCATAATGTTCTTTCTCTTTGAAAGGACCATCACTACTGGGTATTTTAAATACTGTTTCTTCTTTGGCCACTCCTCTTAAACTACTTTTCAAAGGGCAATCATAATTGCACAGAGTGCCAGGTAACACCACTCTAAAGACCAGAGGGACACCCAAATGCTAATAAAATGATAATGACATGATCCCATAAAGACTGAATAAACACCAAAAGGAAGAGACTAAAAACAGAACACAGGCACTAAATGAAAAGCAGCCACTGTAAACTGGTACGAAATAAAACACCAAATAAACCAACCTAAGTGCATAAGTGCTTTTGTCTTTTACTTTGAAGAACCAAAGGCAAGCGTCCACTCTGGTGGACCCCAGCCATAAACAAACTCTACAACAAAAGGAGGAAGCTACTACAAGATAGAGCAAAATCCTTAAAAGGTAAGACACCCTTGATCACTATAAGTAAAAAACTAAGAGCTCTCATAAAATCATCCAAAGCAAATTTTGAGAGAAAAATAGCTAAAGACTCAAAAGACAATCATAAGGCCTTCTTTAGCTATGTTAGAAACCTGGGAGGAAACTCCCAGATATGCTCAGAACTAGTTCAAAATGATGTGAAGATTACTGATCCTACAGACATTGCCAACATACTGGCTGACAGGTTCAGTGCAAACTTCTCCCCCTCCCCCAAAAGGAGAGATATCTATACCAAGCGATTGCAGCCCCCAAACATCTCCAACGCCCAAGTGAGAACTGCTCTCTCCAAAGCAAAAACACAGCATCCATGGGACCTGATGGTGTCCCCGGCTGTGTGCTCCACGAACTCAATGAGGAATTAAACCCACAGCTAGGACAGCTGTTTAATCATAGTCTTACCTCTGGATACGCACCCAGGAGTGGCGCACTGCAACTGTGGTCCCACTTCACAAAGGCGGTGCCTCCACCGACCCTGGAAATTACCGCCCATTAGCTTGACAAGCCTTATCTGCAAAGCCATGGAGAGGATCATAATGGACCTCATAAATAAAGACATAGGGAATTTGCAGACTTTGGATCCATCCCAGTTTGGCTTTGTCAAAGGCAGATCATGCCTTCTAAACTTGGTTGACTTTTTCAAACAGTCACCAAAGCCATTGATGAGGGAAAGGCAGTCCATACAGCCTACCTCGATCTGGCGAAGGCCTTTGATACAATACCCCACTCGGGTATCATTGAAAAACTCATCAGCTTAAATGTTAATCCATACATCACAAGATGGGTTGCAAACTGGCTGAGTGACAGAACCCACAGGGTCAGAGTTGCTGGCGCCATGTCAGACTCAAAGCCTGTCACAAGTGGTGTACCACAGGGCTCAGTCCTGGGCCCACTCTTGTTTGGCATCTACTTTTCCAAGTACAAGCAAACACAGGAGGGTTATGGCTGACAAAGTTTGCAGATGACTGCAAACTGGGCGCCATAGTAGAAAACACATCTGACACAGATATCCTTCAGAAGGGTCTCACAGAAACGGATAACTGGTGCCAGAGCCATGGCCTAAAGTTAAATGCCAAAAATGCATAGTCATACCCTTCGGGAAAAACAAGGTTACCCCTAGCTACCAAATAGGTGGCAATCCACTGAGTACAGAAGAAGTTATCAGGGACCTGGGGACCCAGGTTGATAGTAGTCTGTCATTCGACACCCATGTAGCTAAAGTAGTTAGGAAGACCTTCTACATTGCCCACCTTATCATGAAGGGATTCTCATCTAGATCAAGGGAGGTCATAGTCTCCCTATACTCATCACTCATCAGACCAATGATTGAGTACAATGCCCCATTCGAATGTATCTGACCCGACACTTGCAGCAGCTGGAGAGGCCACAAAGTTCCTCACCAAAAGGATAAAGGGTCTCAAACATCTGTCCTATGCTGCCCGACTGAAAGAACTCCAGCTCTATTCAGTCGCTACCGCTTGCTCAGAGGTGACCTTTGCCTAACATACAAGGCCATGTCAAACCCAGATTTGATGAATATGCTTCACCTCAAAAATCTAGATCCGTCAGAGCCACAAGGGCGGAGACGTAAACCTCGACACGGCTATTAATAGGACGTGCTGGAGGGATAGATTCATCACC
>NC_056735.1:78009426-78014426 GCF_019279795.1 Protopterus annectens
CTCCAACCAACCATCTTAACATCAATCTTTATAACTTTTCCCAGCTAATCAACACCATAACCCACCCATCAAAGGACCCCTCCAGTGGCACCATCCTTGACTGGATTCTAGTGTCACACCCCCATTATTTTTCTGATAGCGGTACACTACCTGACCCTCTTAGTGATCATCTGCCTACTTTCACTCACCGACTCCCCTGCATCTCCAATTGCACCCACAACTACATCACTACCCGCAATAACAAAAGCTTCAACCCATCAATCTTCATAGATTCCTTAAAAACAGTTAATTGGAACAATCTAAAGACACTGCCCTTAGAAGAAGCAGTTGCCCACTTTAACTCCACCTTCTTAGGAATACTTGATTGCCAAGCCCCACTAAGAACAAAAAGAACAAAAATAAAATCTGCCCCCTGGCTAACCAAAACCACATTATCAGCTATGCACCTTAGAGACAAAGCCTGGGGACTCTACCTGAGAAATAAGACCCCAGAACAACATATTACATATAAAACCCTTCGAAATAAAGTTAAAAAGCTAATTATCTCTGATAAACAACAATACTTCTTCTCACTCCAAAACAATAACAAAACTAACCCCCAGAGATTCTGGAAGGGGATCTCCACCCTTCTTAACCCTAGCAAACCTCATACCCCAACCCCAGACCCAAATATCCCAGACTTGGATTTAGCTACACAGTTTAACTCCTTTTTTATCGACTCCATTAATAAACTCACCTCCTCCTTTACAAGCCCCACCTCACCTCCTAAGACACCTCTTCCCTCTACTACAAACAACCCTATCCCCAATTCTACTTCACTCTGCCTTTCTACCACCTTAACCACTATTCAAACTCCCCCTTCACCTGTACCCCCCTCTAATTCTCCCTCTCTCCATCCTTCTCTATTTTCACTAAAACCTATACCCACTGCCACTATAAAGAAACTCCTTCAGAAACTGAAGCCATGTACTAATGCCCCTGACAACATTCCCTCCTACTTCCTACGTATAGCAGCAGATGCAATTGCTTATCCTATTAGCATCTTAATCAATCGTTCCATCCATGAATGCATTGTACCCCAATTGTGGAAGCAAGCATTCATAATCCCCTACATAAAGGAGGCAACAATTGCAACATCAGTAACTTTCGTCCCATTGCTATTCTGTCCCCATTTCTAAACTTCTAGAAAAATGTATACACCTTCAACTTCTGCCACATCTCTTAGATAACAACCTGCTAACCCCTACACAACACGGATTCAGGCCAAATCATAGCACTATGACAGCCCTGTTGTCCTTTCTTGAGACTGTTAACACAGCACGTGATTCCGGTCACATTGTCTCCACCTTACTACTTGACCTCTCCAAAGCCTTCGACACCATTTCACATAACTTGCTCTTAACCAAACTGTCAGAACTTAACCTCTCTCCCTCTACCATAAACTGGTTCTCCAGCTACCTATCAAATAGATACCAAGCTGTAATATGGAAAAAGGCCACTTCCCCATTCCTTAGTACCCTTACTGGAGTTCCTCAAGGTTCTATTCTTGCGGCCCTCCTCTTTAATATATTTATCAATGATTATCACAAATCTATCCCATTTGCAAACATCATCCAATATGCAGATGATTCAACCATCATCTGCTCTGCCACCTCCCCCTCTCTGCTCCAAAAACTTACTCAGGAAGCTTTTTCAATCACTGAACATTGGATGAAATCAAATCACTTAGCACTCAATGCCTCCAAAACAAAACTTATGGTATTCACCCCCTCAAAATCCACTTCCTTCGACATGAACTCATTCTCAATTACCAGCCAAAATAACTCACCCCTTGAACTAGTGTCCGAAACTAAGCTACTTGGTGTACAGATTGACAATCGGCTTAGTTACAACTCCCATCTTCAACTAAATATTAAAAAAAACCATCAAAAACTAGGTATGCTATACCGTCAGAATCAATACCTTACAAGCTCCTCTAAAATCACACTCGCTTCCTCTTTTCTCATCCCTTCCCTTCTATATGGGGCTCCATTATTGACCAATCTTCAGACTTCTCTAAAAAAACAGCTTTCCTCCTGCTATAACAAAATTGCAAAATTCGCCAACAGCCATTGGTCCACTACTCATCACTGCTCCTCTCTCCATAAACTAAACTGGCTCGAATTACCTAATCAACTCATATATATACAGCTGACTTTCGCTCACAAACCCATCCTTAGCCCCTCTCTCTGTCCCTCCCTGTCTTCCACCCTCAAAATGCACCTACCAAATAGAGTCCTAAGGTCTAACAATCAAAACCTATTAGAAGTACATAAACCATGTCATCCCCCAGGCAAACACTTACTATCTTTTAACCTTGCCCATCTCTGGAACTCACTTCCACCATCCATTCGTACTATCACTAACAAATTCATGTTCAAAAAATCTCTTCATACATATCTAAGATCCCAATGGGATTGTTCTTGCTCTCTCCCCTCATAAATCTATGATATCCCACCCTCCTTCACGCTTATGATACATAACTCTACCTATCAAAGCTTATGTTCCCTTAGAATATTTACTCTGTAATGTAATTTTATGTTTCCTTCTGAATAACTCCTCTGAATGTATATCACATTACTGTTTTCAACTTATTTACCTGACATAATTCCTCATCAGATTGTGTTGTTTTGATTCTCCTGACATTTAATCCACATCAGATTATATTGCTTTGAATGCTTCTTGAACTTTGAGCTTAAATGTTTTAAATGTTTTATCTCTTACTCTGTATAAGTATTATTGTAATTTTTGCATGTACCTGTTTTTGTCTATATTGGAGCTTTTCTCCCCAGGACTCCATTGAAAACGGGTTCTTTTGGCCCAATGGACTTTCCTGGTAAACCAACTGCAAATAAATAAATAAATAAATAAATAAATTGTGATTGCTTATAGACAAAATTCAACCTATCTTTCAACTGTTCTCTCTATTACGCTTGATAGAACTACCCTTAAAAAGAAGAACAGTTTGACACATAGTTTACAGATTATTTAGAAGTAAATAACATAATGACAGTCTGTCAGCTGTCAGGCTATCTTCTTAAAGCTGGGTGCTTCAAATCTGTTGGTGTGCAGGGCAGGTGCCATGTTCACCCCACTCCTCTTAGGATACAGAATGACATCATTACTGGGGACAACAGTAGGTAACATTTTAAACTTTGACCACTTTGAATATACCAAAATTAGAAAACCACAATTTGTAACCCATGCAGTTCTAAACAGCATGTCTAGTCACTTCATGATAAACATTATGCCACATTATACTTCATTGATCTAATCCAATATTCAGCATTTTGTTGCCTTCAAACAAGACACCTGAAATAACTTTAAAAAGTATAACTCCTCTTCTCAAGAACATGTGCTTAGACAACTTGAATTATTCAAGATATTTTAGGAACACCTACTGTATTCTGCTTCTTAGAGGCTAGTAAGAACTGACCTCTTCTGATCTATTTATGTTTGAAAGTCTATCCCTGAAAATACTGCTGATGAAGGTAACATCAGATCAGGGAGTCTAATACTAAAAATAAATATTAATAAATTAAAGAAACATGAGAGACAAGTCACCCTCCAAGATTATAACATAAGCTTTCCCTCATAAGAAGAAGCCAGTCATTCACTTCTTTCAAGAATAATCTTGATGTGTAAGTCAGACCAGTTCATAGGTTCATAGGGTCATAGGTTCATAGGTGTGTACTAGGCTAATGACCCTGGATCCTTTATAAGCCTAGCCAATAGGATTACCCTGGTATCATGTCACCCGACCTTAGTTCCCAGTGCCTCTGTCGAGTAAAGCCACTGGAGTGATTCCCAGAATTAATTTTCTATTTCCCATCCACTCATCAAGATTTCTCTTGAAGAGGGACAGTGAGGTGCTCTGTTTGACATGAATGGGAAGTCTATTCCATAGCATAGGTAGTCTCTGGGTTATGAACCTGTCCCTCCTGCATGTTCTGTTGATTGTGGTAATGAGGTTGAGGTGTCTGGAGCTTGTGGTGTGGAGGGATTGGGATTTCTTTAGATGTAGCCTTTCTAACAGAGCTGAGTCAGACATGGCTTTGTAAGTCAAGCAGAACTCGCCTCTAAATAGGCGATTTGAGTCAGAGAATAGTTGGAGTTTTTTGCGTTGGTCCATATAGGACAAGTGTTTAAGGCCTAGGATCCTCTTTGTGAGGTACTTTTGTGGCCTCTCCAGTTATTGCAGGTATCTAGTGAGGTACATTCCAAATGGAGCATTGTATTCGATGATTGGCCTAATGAGGAAAGAGTAGAGGGAGACAATGACCTCTTTCTTCCTGGATGCAAAACCCTTAGCCACATAGAAGGATTTTCTGACCACAGTGGCAATGTGGTGGTCAAAAGAGAGGTTGCTGTCAACCTGTGTTCCTAGATCTCTTATAATGCCTTCTGTGTTCAGTGGACTACCATTGATGTCATAATTCATGGGAACTGGGTTTTTCCCAAACTGGATGTCGACACACTTTTTGGCATTGAGCTTAAGGCCATGGTTCTGACACTAATTGTTGGTCTCAATGAGGCCTTTCTGTAGGATGTCAACATCACTTGGGGAGTTAATAATAGATCCCAACTTACAATCGTCTGCAAACTTTGTCAGCCAGAGTCCCTTTGTGTTGGTCTGGACTTCAGAGAAGTAGATACCAAACAAGAGAGGACCCAGGAATGAACCCTGTGGGACTCCACTCATGACTAGTCTGCAGTCTGACTTGGAGTCAGCTACTTTCACACTGGGGGTTCTATCTGTGAGCCAGTTTGCAACCCACCTAGTGATATAGGGGTTGATGCCAGCTTAGTGAGATTTTCTATGATTCCTGAGTGGGAAATGGTATCAAAGGCCTTAGCTAGATCAAGGTAGGCTGTATGAACCACCTTGTCTCATCCACAGCTCTGGTGACTGACTCAAAGAAGTCGACCATAACTATAGAATGCCTTGTGGTTGTCTTTAC
>NC_056735.1:78019426-78049426 GCF_019279795.1 Protopterus annectens
CTGGGATGTTATCATGTCCCATAGAGGTTGTGTTTTTGGCATTGGAGAGAGTGGTTAAGACCTGCTCTTTAGAGATACTAGGTGGAGAATAGGTGGTAAGAATGTTTTGGGGTATATGTGGCAGGGATGGGAGAGGGAGTTTTCACTGAACCTCTCCACTAGCATGTTGGCTATTTCCCCTGTTTCAGTATATGTGGTACCATTCACCACCAGTTCAGTACAAATCTAGGCTTTTCTTTTAAGGTTTTGGATGTAGCTAAAGAATGCCTTATGGTTATCCTTAGCTACGGGTGCTAATCTGGATTCATAGTTACCTTTAGAGGACTTTACAAGATGTCTTATTTGCTTGTTCAGTCTGAGAAGCATGTGCTTCCAATTCTGAGATCATTCCTTCTTGCTCTTAGATAGCAATTTCTTCCTCTTATTATATAACCTGTTTATGGTGGATGTCCACCAGGCAGGTTTGTTTTTTCTTGAGGATCTTGTTTGGTCCTATCAGGAATGGCTGAGCCAATACGATTCTATAGCTGTTTATACACTGCTTTGGTATATAGCCCATTATAGATGTCTTTGCTGTTAGTAGGGACAGGAGCTTTGACTCTATTAATGCCTTCTCATAAGAGGCTGTAGTTGGCTTTGGAGAAGATTTTAGTCTAATTTCTCCTGGGGGGGGGGGGTCTTATGCTATCATTACTGTGAAAGAGACTGATTTATGATCAGAATTCACTAAGAAGGGCCGGACATTGTGGTATGTACCATTCTACCATGCTGGTGAGTACCAAGTCTAGAATGTTTGGGCTCCTTGTGGGGGTGCCAACCATTTGCTCCAAGGAATTTGAATTAACAAAGTCCAAGAACCTTAGGGCAAGTGTGTTCTTACATGTATAATTTACCGAGTCTGTGGATGGGTAGTTATAGTCATCCATAACCAGGGTCTTTGGTTGTATTTTGAGCAACCCTAGTAGATCCATGTAGGCAGTATAGATATCATGGTTCATGGATGGGGATCTATAGCTGGCGATAACTTGGAGAGGGGTCTTCCTATAGTTCTTTGCACATGGAGGCACTCTAGGGAATCGTTCTGTTTAACCAATCAGGCAGTGTATTTATCTTTGATGAATATGGATACTCCTTCTCCTTTAGTTTTCACACATTTATTTTGTGGTCTGAATGTGTGGAAGGCATTATATCCCGATATGGCCAGGGTGCTTTCCATTTCCTTGAACCAGGTCTCTGTGACTGCATAGATGTCCGCATTTTCCAAGGTGAAGAGTGCTTCCAGTGATTGCAGTTTAAGATTTAGACTTCTAGTGTTTAGCAGCATACTTCACTACCTCATGACCCAAGTGTTTCTCTCCTGTTGCTTCACTCTACAAAAAGCGAAACAAGCACATATACCTTCTGCAGCAGCAGCAACAGTAGTCAGACTAATCATATCGCACTACCTAAAGAACTTGCACAGCTGAATTTCACCTGCAGTTAGCATAAGTTCTCAAACAACAAGAAAGTTAAATCTATGTAAGGTATTCTGCAAATAACTTAATTTGTTAAGTCTAGTGTGCATTGTTTTGTAGTGTTGAACCTGCTGGAAGGATATCCCCACCCCGACTCACTCACCCATACTCATAGGCCTTTTATCGCTGAACGTGAAGCTACATTAACACTTCTGCATATTTCACTCTTATCAGTGTAATATATCCCTGGAAAGACAATGAAAAGCCCATAACTATAATATTAGATGCTGTGACTTGAGACAAGTATTTAGAGTTCAGACAACTTGTCTTTTGTATCCATGAACATCCTACCTCACTGATTGTTTATGGTGGTTAAGCATCTGGGGGGGTTCTTCCTGCTCACTCTGCTCCCCTGCCCTACCCCCACATCCAACACTCCCCGAGTACCTCTGCTTTTATTCTAAGCAAACCACTCCCCCTCATTCCTATGATCCAATTATATACAACTCTACCTTGTCCACAATCACATTTCATGCACACCTTACTTTCTTTTATTTAGCCAAACTTATCTGCTCTCCCTTACATCCATCACCTTGAATTCACATGCCCTCTACTATACTTTTATGCATCTCACTCTGCTTTGCCATCACAATACAATCACCACCTTAAAGTATTTTATGCCACCTCCAGGCTTACCACCTTCTGTTCTACTACACACAAATTAGCATTGCACCATAATTTTACTACTGACTAATCACATCTCTCCAACCCATCCTTGTCACAAACTACAAGGTAAAACACCTAACCACATTATCAAAGCCCACTCTGAAGTCAAAACATTTCCAACCTTACCTTCAGCTGCACACACATCACATGATAACAATCTTTACACCTGTACTACATTCAAACACACAAATTCCACTTTTACTATTTTTAAACTCACTATCACAGTTGACATGCTCCACCTAACTTCCCTAGCCTCATTACTCTTAATTCTCAACCTCACTACACCTATATCTTTACATACCCCCACACACCAATACACAACAACCTCCTCTAACCCTCTCCCCAATAAACAACACAGCTTCTCACATATCTCCTCCCAGCTTTTCACCTATACCCTCCCATTCTATTCAAGTCACAAACTGGCCTCCTCACCTCCTATGAAACCACACTTCACACCAGCACCCTCATCTAGGAATAAAAAACACTTCCCATGGTACACATTCCTCATTACCTATCTACTCAAATGTGGAGACATACATCCTAACCCTGGCCCACCCTCTAATCCTAACAACAAGAGTAACCCCAAAGATTTAAATATACTTACACTTAACCTTAGAAGTATATGTAATAAAATAGCCTCACTGCATGCTTGGATTGATCAAAATAAACCTGACATACTACACCTTACAGAAACATGGCTACACCCCGGTGTAAATGACTCAGAAATAATACCTCCAAACTTTGCAATAATCAGAAGAGACAGATCTAAAAAAAGGGGGATGGATAGCACTTCTATATCCCTTTACACTCAACATCACACCCTATACCAGTAATATACCCATCTTTTCCATTGCTGAGGTACAAATCTCATTTTTGAACCTCAATATATCAAAAAGGAATTTGCATAATAGTAATATATATCCCACCAGATAACAATATACTAGTGTTGTAAAATATTTTATCCTGGACATCCCAAACAGCTTATCAATGCTCCAACAAGATACAGCAAAGATCTTACTTGTCAATCCACCTTAGACTGGATGCTAGTATCCCACCCTGCTAATTACCCTTCTTCTGGTACACTGTCTAGCTCCCTGAGCGATCATCTGCCAGCTTACTCCCTTAGAACAAACTCCCAACAACTAAGAGTACACACTATAAAATCAGTTAGGAACTCAATTCAACAATCTCCTACAGGAAATAAATTGGACACCCCTTAAACAGCTACCCCTTAATGATGCTGTACTATACTTTAATAACACCTTCCTTCACATACTTAATACACCAGCTCCCAAACTACCCCTTAATGATGCTGTACTATACTTTAATAACACCTTCCTTCACATCCTTAATACCCCAGCTCCCATTCGTATGAAAAGAATCAAAAACAACTCAGCACCATGGCTCTCTAAGGAATGTAAACACCTGATGAAGCACCATGGCTCTCTAAGGAATGTAAACACCTGATGGAGCACCACGGCTCTCTAAGGAATGTAAACACCTGACGAAGCACCATGGCTCTCTAAGGAATGTAAACATCTGATGAAGCAAAGGGACCGAGCCTGGTCAACCTGGAAACAAAACAAAAATGAACAAAATTATGTTCATTTCAAAACACTACTTAACAAAATGACAACACTAATCAACAGAGATAAGAAGTCATGTTATTCCCAGCTTCAACTCCAGCATAAAATCAACCCCAGTAAATTTTGACACTTCATATCTTCTCTACTTAACCCTGGAAGAAATGGAGAGCACACCCTATCACCTAATACCCCTCCATCGCAAATAGCCAAATACTTTAACAAACACTTCATAAAATCAATTTCAGACCTACTAACTAACATCCCTAATGCTGGACCCCCCCACCCCTCAACCTATTCAGACACTGACCCCAAGCCATCAGGTACTTCTAACCCTGTCATTACTAACTCCCAAACTCAACATAATGTCATACAAACCCCATTCTCATTTCAGCCCATACCCACTGACACCATTAAGAAACTGTTACAAAAATTAAAACCCTGCTCTACTTCAGCTGACAATCTCCCCCCATACTACCTCAAACTGGCTGCTAGCTCAGTCGCCTACCCAATCAGTATCCTTATAAATAGGTATTTATCTGAATCAGAAGTACCTACCATACAGAAACAATCTCACATCACCCCCATCCAGAAAGGAGGCAACTCTCTTGTTCCATCCAATTTCTGTCCTATATCCATCTTGTCACCCATATCCAAAATTCTCGAGAGAGGTATCCATCAGGTAATGCAATAGCTATTGCAAAACAATCTTTTAACCAAAACCCAACATGGCTTCTGACCTAGCCACAGCACAGCTACAGCCTTATTATCTTTTACAGACACTGTGAACAAGGCCAGAGATGCAGGATGCTATACAGCCTCAGTATTCCTTGATCTCTCCAAGGGCTTTGACACAGTGTCTCACCGCTTACTTTTGAACACACTGTCTAACATAGGCTTCTCACATAACACAGTAAAATGGTTTCAGAGCTACCTCAAGGATCGTAAACTAGCAGTGAAATGGTCCAACAAACTCTCACCCTTTCTCCACAGCCCTACTAGAGTCCACCAAGGCTCCATCCTAGGACCCCTACTCCTCAACATCTTCCTCAAACAACCTTCACACTGCCTCTCATCCTGGGACCCTCATTCAGTACGCTGATGATTCCACCATAATCTGCACTGCTCAATCACTACCAGAATTACTCTCAAAAACTCAACAGTCCTTTACTGCAGTAGAATCCTGGCTGAGAAATGCCCACCTCTTTCTTTATCCAAAGAAGGCAAAACCAGTACTTTTTCATCCCCAAAACAGCTCCCTTGTCACTGATCATTTCAACATCATTGCATCTAAAAACACTGCCATAGAAATAGTGCAGGAAACCAAACTTCTAGGTGTTATCACTGACAATAAACTTTCATTTGACCCACATATACAGCAAAATATAAAGAAAACTCATCATAAACTGGGACTCTTTATATAGAAACAAACATTTCTTTACTGCAGCAACCAAAACTACCCTTGCAAAAACATTTTTACTTCCCTCTCTTCTTTATGGTGCCCCATTTTAACTAACTTACAAAATTCTACCCTAAGCAAGTTGGAACATTGCTACAATAAAGTTGCAAATTTTGCCACAAACTCTAAATATCACACACACCACTGTAAACCACTTCTAGAATTAAACTGGCTTGAACTCCCCAACCAACTTGCCTTTATTCAGCTATCCACCTTGCACAACCTTATTTTCAAGCCTACTGCCTGTCCTGCACTTGCCAGTCTAGTTACAACTTACACACCAAATCAATCCCTACGATCAGAAGACAAAAATCTCTTGTCTATCTCAAAACCCACAAGAAAACCTGGTCACTCTCTGTATTCATATTCTGTCTCTATACATTGGAATTCATTGCTTCTAGCTACCAGGTCTATGCCTGGCCTAACCCATTTCAAAGCCTCTTTAAAAAATAATCTCAAAAATACATGGCTCTACTCCTGCATAAAGCCTGCCTAGTGCTCAGGTCTTCCTCTTCTGTCACATTTCAATCCCTCACAGACTGCAAGATCCTAAGGCTCTTCTAACTCCTTCTCTTTTTCTATACCATATCCTTAAGCTGCTGCTCAGGCTTTATTGCTTCTATTCTTCTTAACTCTCTCTAACTATATGCCTGTATCACTATTATTCTGGCTGCAGTTTTTCTATTTTGCATGTACTACAACAGTCAATGTCACACATTTCACTACCTACACACTTTTTTTTTTTATACTATATACATCTGTATGATGAGAGTGACTATTATCATCTGTAATGTTTTAACTGTATAGAATTGCCTAGATGTGTAGTATTATATCACAACATCTTGTAACAGTTTGTTTTTTCAACTTATTTTTTGTACAGTATTTCTAATGTAATCTTTATTGTATTGGATTAAAGTGTATTTGTATTGTACTGTATGTGGAGCTTTTTTCCCCGGGTCTCTGCTGAAAACAGGTTGTGTAGATCTAGTCAGACCACCCCGGTAAACAAATGTCAAATAATTAAAATAAATAAATAACCGTAAGGTTGTTTTTTGAGGATATTTTTATGTCAGGAATTTTGTTTTTGTGACATTGCCTAAAAAAGGCACTATGGGGGAGGCAAGAGCCTTAGCCAGCAGACAAAAGCCCAGAGGTGGCAGGTTGAGACCATCTCTGGCTAAGCATCATGGTCTATCAACCATATCATCCCAGGCTGACAGGTGCTGGATCCACTTACAATGACAGCAGAAACTAAGCCAATTGTTGAAGTCAATCATTTTTGCCTGTATTGAGGCATTATCCTAGGTGAAGGTATAATGCTGCTTAAGACTAGGGACATACCCGCCTGGGACACATAGTCAGAGAACTTAGTCATGTCTCTCTTTATATAGTCCAGTGAGGTACATCTCAAGTCATTAACACCAACATGGACTATGACAGAGTAATAACAGTGCCTGTTGTTGAGAGACTTGAGTGCATGTGTGATGTGGCAGATCCTGGCACCTAACGGACAGCTGACTGTGACCTTTTCCTTATCCAAGCTGCTGAGTGGGACATCTGTGTGTCTCACAATGGAGTCACCTAAGACTAAAACATTTGATTTTGTGTTTTGCCTTAGGGGTATGTTTGGTGAGAAATTAGTGCCTGCATTTGTATGTGTGCTGTGATTTATTGGGAATGTATTAAGTAAAGTGTATTTATGTTTGGAAGGTCTCTGATCTTTAGGTAGGCTTCTAGTGAGAACCTGTGCATATGTAGGTTTAGGTGTTGTACACATGGATGGTGCAGGAGGTGGAGCGTGTGAGCTGGCAACCTGCTTAGTATCTGATATACTAATATGTGAGCAAGACAGCCTAGATACTAGATTCTTAATATGGATGCTGAATTTGCGTGAATTAGGAGAAGTGGGTTCTCAGTGCAGATGAAGCAATTGCTACATTGCCTTAGGATGTTCATGGTGATCAAGTTGCCTGGAGAACTGCTGAGAAATTGTCCATTCACGATGCTAGGTGAAGTACTGCGTCAATAATTGGGAGGGGACTAGAAGGACCAGGTATGGCTAAAGGACAAGAAAAAGTTCTAAACTTTGAGGGGCTTAATGGGTAAGACTTGTGGAGGAACCTCAGATGCTGAGCTGACTGTCTAACTGGGCAGTGAAACACAGCAGTGAGAAACCTCCGAAGGAGCACAAGCAGTTGACTAAGGGAAAATTATCTGTCTAAGAGTTTGCATTTATAACCGCCAGTGGTATCCTCTGCTACAAGGTAGTGCATGGTTATGCGGGTGATGAGTGACACACAAACCCGTGCTAATGTGGGCAACAAGTAGCAATGAAATTAAAATAATTTCATACACTCTAACCAATAGCAGCACTGGGCCCGGGCCAACAATCACCACTCACATAGATCCTTACCTAAACTCTACTCTCACAAGGGTGTAGGGGAGACCCTCTTTTGAGGAGGAAAGCTGGATTAGTGCTCAGAAACTGTAAAAACAGACTGGGTTGAGCAATTGTGAACCAAGTCTATGCTAGGCTAAAAGTTCATGAAACAGGAAAAGTATAGTAAAATACAGTTAAAAAAATAACAGCACACAGTAAAATATAATGCAAGAGCAGATCATGTAAAAATGATACTTATATTATTAACTTATTTCACAAAGTTTTTAAAAGTCATTCATTCTTGCTAATATATTTTCACATACTTTCCTTTCTCTATAGTATTTGCAAATCCAGTTTGCCATTTCTAGGATAGTGTTTCAAATTGATGTTATAAATGAAATTACACATAAGGCTTCCATTCCATCATCCTAGACACTATGAAACTCAAAGCCTTCAAGTTTTGTTAAAGTTTCCCCCTGAATTTGTCTGCAAATTTCACAATAACAGAGAAGGGGTTAGATTTTCTTTTACTAGCATTCTAAGTTTATAAGGTTGCAGTTACTCTTATTTATTATGCGTCTTGTTTGGAACATTGTTTTTAAACAATTGAAATGTATATTTTAAATAAACCTTTAACATATAACTATTCCAAATTCCACCTACATATTGATATTTCTTTCTGAAATTATTCTTCTTGCAATGAAAACGAAGTATCTTCTCTGCTTTATTTTCGCTGTTATTTTCCACTCTTTTTGACTATCTTTCCTATATATGGAATGCACAGCTTACTTGTTTGTATCTCATTCTTTAAGTATTTTTCAATATTTATAAATGCATACTTTTTAATATTCATGCCAGCAACGTATTACTGTCTAAATTATACATGTAATCAGTGTCCCATTTCCCTTTCTCTATCCAAGTTTGTCTTACCAGTTCTTCAAGTGGAGATTTCGTAATATTTATCCAATTAATATATTAATTTTAGTAATTGCTTCTTCTGCCCATTACTTAAAATCCACCTGAAGAAAAATATCTGGGAATGAAGGTGTCAGACTGAAAAAATCTCTTAATGACTTGTAGATTGTTGGCTTTGAGTTGCCTTTTACCTTTGACCCCTCCCATGTGTTTTGTCATGTGATATTTTAGAATATATGCTGTACTTTATTGCAGACAGTAAATGTTTCTTACTTTGTATTCCCATTCTTGTATAATTTATTGAAATTATATAGTTCTTTTTTCTATTTTTTGACATTGAAAATCAATGTGCAAATCCTAATTACCAGTGTCAAGAAAAAATCTGAAATACTTTATATAATTTGTAGTCTCCATCTCTTCACCTCCTAAATAAGAGTGGTACCTTAACTTTTTCTAGAATTAAAAATCATACTGTTACTTTTTGTTTTATTAATAGCTGACTCTAGTACATTTAAATATTATTCTAGGCTGTTAATCTGCTCCTGCATTTCTCTCCTTGTAAGAGCGAATAAAATATGAACCAGCATCAATATATGTATATCTATATCTAATCTACATCTATATATCTATATCTATCTATCTATCTACCTATATATATATATATGTGTGTGTGTGTGTGTATTAGAAATAACAACAGTGTCAATAAGCAACCTTTCTTCACTTCCTTTTCCCTTCAGAAAATTTTCTGAAGAAGTCCTCATCTTTGGGAATAAAGCACTCAAGTTAAAAGCTTCTTTGTGATACAGTTTGTATCAGTCTAAGTATTCTATTATACTTATGTTTGTTTTCATATCCTCCCATAGTCCTCTCTTTTTCCTCTTTATCATCTCTTTGTAATCATTTTTGCTTCTTTATATAGTTCTAATTCTTTAGCTTCCTTAGATGTCACCTGAGTTGGCAATAATCACCTTAAGTTTAGTTTATTTTCTTCACATTCTTGATCAAACCGTTTAACAATCTTATTGACCTTAGCTGTTTTTTTTTTTTTAATTTTTCTAGCATCTTATCACAGTTTTAGAAAACTTTTCCAACATAAAGACTTTTCATCTCTATGTCTAGAATGTAATAAACAATCAATAGCATTGCATTGCAGTCTAATCTGTAATCAGATTAGACAGCCTGTTAAAATAATTTATTTTATTATGTGCTTTATTTATTTTTAATTTTAATTGTGTGTGGCAAGGTAGAGTGCTGATGCAAATGACCAATTGCAGGCAGTATTGTGTAGCACAATGTGGCCTGACAAGGCCTAAGCATACAGAAATGCCAGTAATGGGCTGTTGGGTCAGCAGAAGGGCTGCATAATAAAGCAAATCAATTATGAAAATGGCATTTAGTGTGCAGTGAGTGGACCGCACCATGAGCTTTTATGTGACCATGGGACATTGACAGGTAGACACATGCCCAGTACTTTGATGCACAATCATGTATGCTTCAAAGTGCTGTGTATCTACAACACAGACTCAACACAGGAACCATAAAAGGACTACACAGCATGGTGGTTCCAACTTTCATTATTTACATGGCAATAAATGGGTTATAGGACAATCAGAAAGCAGGATGACCAAACAGTGGAACACACAGAAGGAGAGAGGGAAGGGAAAAGTAGTACATGGGGGATGGAAGAAGGGTATTTTTTTTTCTTTGTGGAATTCATGTTTGGTTTTCTTTTTTGTGACGGAGGGTGAAGGGAACAGGAAATGATGGAAGTTGATGGTAGGATTGATGGTATTGGGATGGCTGCTGTAACAGAGACATAAACATATAACAGATACAAATACCAAACAGGGAAGATGCTGACATGTAATGAGGGCCACAATGGAGGTAGACAGGCAGAGAGTGGATATCTGGTGACAGGAAGGATTGGACTATAACCAGGAAAGGGAACTGAAATAAAAGAAAGTTGAAAACCATGATAGGGAATAGGGTAGAGTGAGAACAGTCTGCCATGACATCTCAGAGATGAGACTGCCTGGGAGTAAGTGACCTCTGTGGCTATTTGGGGTGGACTACACCTAAGGTGGCTTGATGATTAGGGATCCAGTATTCTTATTAAAGTCACAAGATGCTGATCCACCTCAGTATGCACCAGACACACTACCTCATGCCAAGTTACCACCCAAGAGGTCCATTCTCTACCACTATCCAATGAAGATCCTTTATCAAGCACTGGAGAAGCATCCACAGAAGCCATGAATGCACTCTCTAAGCCATCCTGTGCAGAGTTACCTTTGGGACCTTGAGTAGAGGTGGGCTTGGAGACTGCTGAAGACCTCAAAGCAGGTACAGTGTGGGGTGCCTACTGCTATACCACTGCTGTTTTACAACTAGTCCTGCAGATAAAATAAAAATAAATGTATACAAACAAAACAAAAAGCAACACAATATATATAAACCACGGGAAGTAGAACAGAAGAGGGGAGAAATATGCATGTCAATGAAATTACAATACAGCTGCTGTAGAAGAGGAAACAGCAGTTAACAGACTGAGTTAATTGTTGAGTAGATCAAACATGCTATAAGACATAAGGTAACAATTGGTGATATGTATGCAGTTTACTGGGTACAGTGTGTGGCACTGTGGCACAGTGTATGCATGGAACCCACTGTTCACTTTCAGTGAACAGCAAGGCTAGACTGACATTCTTGCACTGATATATTAAACTGCACTGACTACTTACTGGGTATGCACATGCAAGTGTATGTCTATGTGATACAGCTTGTGATTGTACACCATGATAAAAACTAATATTAATAAAAACAATGGGCAGCTATGTAATGATCAAGCTCTAACATGGAAAACATAGCAAGGTTTACAGTAGTGGTAGACACACAGAGTACAGTTACAGTAACAGCAACAATACTGCACACTAACCCCAGTGCCTGGTGAATCCAGCACGCCAGCATCAACCTTGTGTTGAAGGCTCTGATATTCCCCCAGCAGGGCCTCCCAAAGCCAAGTTTTCAGCAGCTGTAGCAAGAATTTTGTCTCACTGATGCACCACTTGACAGCCTTGCCACAGTAACTCTCTTCTGAGGCCATGTCAACTCACCAAGTCAAATCCACATGTGAAACTGATGGCTGATATGCATAGGCACATATCATGGGAAGCACATGCTGTGTAATGAGTGGCAGCACAGAGACATGAAACATGTGATTAGTAGCATGGGGGTTGATGACAGCTGTGCAGCCAGACTATACAGCACAGGTATGCACACCTTATGTGACCCATAAGCCTAGCCTGGGCAATGGCCATAACAAGCTAAAGAGTAGCATGGTATCTTTGACCACTAGCATTGTATGAATGTGCAGTGCCACGGCTTAGTTTCACAGCCATGAATACCATCACTGAAATCAGTGCTGTTGCATGAGAAGGCCAGGCCATGCAATGTCAATGATAGCCTATAAATCACTGCGTTACTGGGGTGATTCAAAAACTATCATGATAAATCATCTCCTTTGCATGGTAAACATGCTTTGAGCCCTATACTAGCACAGTTGTCAGTGCAATCATATTCCAGAGACCATTAATATGATACACAAGAATTGGATATTTGTCTACAGTTATATGGAGTGAAAGTGGTAGCTGACTGCATTGTTGCAGATGCACAACACTAGTGGTCCACAATCCATGGTCATGGCTGCCACATGCACTTGTCATACAGTAGTCTAAGTACCATGTTGCGTGCCAACATTACAGTGCCCATGACAAACATATGACTAAAGTGGGGGGCTCACACCTAAAGGGTGTAAGAAACAATCAGGACAACTGAGTCACTGACATGATTCTTTATGCCTACCCTGGAACAGCCCACAGCTATAGCATGGTCAGCCAGGGAAGCCCCCCAGCACAGTGGCATGTAATAGATGTTAGAATATCCCTATTATCCCTGCTGCTATATGCATAACATGTACTTGAAGGTAGGACTGCGTCTGTGTTATTGTGGAAATACTAAGCATGTTTGGTAAAACATACACAATTCCATGGCAACCAGTTCTGAATGTTGCATCTGTACTATGCTGCCTAAACCAGTTCCAAATGCTGCATCTATACCATGCTGCCTAAACCAATTCCGAATGCTGCATCTGTACCATGCTGCCTAAACCAGTTCCAAATGCTGCATCTGTACCATGCTGCCTAAACCAGTTCCGAATGCTGCATCTGTACCATGCTGCATAAACCAGTTCTGAATGCTGCATCTGTTCTATGCTGCCTGATTAGAGTCCACAGTACTCCTGGTATTTTAATGCAGTTTCTCTCCCTATTCACTGTGAGATGACGTATTTTTAAACATTTCTGAATCATGCAGGCTTGTTTGTCGTTGTCTTGTGCATTTACATTTGCTCTCATTTACTGAAAGTCTCTTGTTTGCATGTCAGGTAGCAGGTGGGCTGTGGTCCTTCTCTCATCTGGGCATTTAAGCTCCTACCCTAGGTGGCAGGCAGCATTTACACTTCTTTTAACTCATAGCCTAGGTGTCAGGTATAGGCTGCACTTTCAGTTCATTTCCTGAAACAGCTTTTGTAGATAATAAAATATACTATTTTTTCTGACTGAAGCTTCTACTTTTTAATTGAGTGGAATACACTGGATTTACAGCATTGGCAAAATTTAGTCAGGAATGTTTCTTTTATGCACTCTTCCCCATATCCCCTTATCAGGGTGGAAAAGACATTGTTACACTACTCATTATCATAGACTCCTACCAGCCGTTTGTATCCCTTTTACCACCCCTGTCTCACCCCCCCGGTATCCTGCTATATTATCTAATCTACCGTTGACATTTACCCATCCACTCTTAATCTCTGTCTTTATAATTTATAAACCCAGCTATCTTGTAAACCCACAATGCCAATGTTTAATGTTCTTTTCTTAGTATGTTGTCTTAGTATGTTGTCTTTTACTTTAGCCTTCAGTCTATTCAACACAGATACTTTGCCTCTCTATCATCCATGTCAGTAACCCTCCAGCCCTACTTAGGTCCACTACTCGCTAGTCTAGTGATTGATAACAGCAATAAACTCACACAACTAGGAAACAATTTATATTGCAATCCATACGCCTACACAGGTCACCAATCCCAGTCCCAAAAATTAAGGATCTTCTTTCAAAATGCCACTATCTCCTACTCAGACTTACACATTCTGGAAATATTCATTCAAACCTGGGACTACCTCAACTCATCTCTCACTTACAGAACCCAGTTAACTTCTTCTTCTTCTTTCGGCTTTTTCCCGGTTAGGGGTCGCCACAGCGGATCACCTTGTCCGCACATTGAATGGCAGTGGAGTTTTACGGTGTCGAGTTGCCAGCCCGGCGCCCAACCTTCCACAGAAGGCACACTCACACGCACACCTAGGGCCAATTTAGAGTGTCCAATCCACCTGCAGCATGTCTTTGGGATGTGGGAGGAAACCGGAGCACCCGGAGGAAACCCACGCGACCACAGGGAGGACATGCAGATTCCACACAGAAGGCACCCCAGCCGAGGATCGAACCGGAGAACCTCTTGCTGTGAGGCAGCAATGCTAACCACTGCACCACCGTGGCTGCCCACAGAACCCAGTTAACTATGATATCAAAAATAAAGACTTTAAAATTGCTTGCTTCATTGCATGCAGCCTTCGTAATAAATGGAGCAGTCTTGATGCATGGCTGGTAACAGAAACCCCCCATTTCTCGCTATATCAAAAATCTGGTTGAAGGGTGAAGACTGCCCCTCTACTTTTACACAATAACATCTCCTATATATTTATGTATAAATGGCAATAGACAAGGCTCTATATCTGGTAGCAGGGCTTTTTATCAAAAGGATTACCTCAATTACAGTTGTGGATTGCACTAATTCTCATATTGCATGACAAGAGTCTCGACTGGGTCCTCTCTCACATCGTGCAATTTACTGTTTTATTCTTTCACATCATGTTAGGTGGGCGCACTCACATGTTGAGTGCTGATGTTTAGATCCTCCTACCCTCTTTTCTCTCACTATTGTACATAAAACTCTACAACATATATTCCCCTAAAGGCATACATAAAAATGCACTTATTCTTGATGATTTCAATATCAGTGCTATTGGGAAAGTCTGCATCTGAATAATATGTTACAGCAGTCTAGACTGGCCCAAATAATCCAGGCTCCTACTTCAACCAATTCAAAAACTGGTTCCACACTTGACCTAATAATAACCAACATGCAAAATAAGTGCCTTTACACTGAAATAATCCTCATTACTCCAAGTGACCAGTCAATGTAAAGCCGTGGTGGTGCAGTGGTAGCATTGTTGCCTCACAGCAAGAGGTTCTCCTGTTCGATTCTCGGCTGGAGTGCCTTCTGTGTGGAGTTTGCATGTCCTCTCCATGGTTGAGTGGCGTTCGAAAGACATGTATAGAATGGGCGTGCCTTTGTTGAAGGTTGGGCGTTGAGCTGGCACCTCAGCACCCGTAAAAAAACTGCCAATCATTAGCGGACCGGAGTTCCGCTGTGGCGACCCCTAACCGGGAAAAAGCCGAAAGAAGAACAACTCCAAGTGACCAGTCGCCCATAACATTCATTTGGTCATTCATAACATATAAAAAAACCTGTTCAAATAATTGAAGGAAGATTGCTCCCTAATAATATTCTATCAAATTTCAACACCTTTCTCACTGCTATAGATTGGACTCCCCTGTATGCCATGTCTGAAACCACCTCTGTTTTAGAATTGTTCAACACAAAACTGTCCACAATTCAAGACATACCTCTCAACTGTCCAGATTTTCACAGAATGTCCAGATTTTTGTCTCATAGCTTTGCTTTGATCTTTATAAAATTGGCGATTTTCAGACAAATAGAGGGTGAAAGTCATTAAATAATGACAGGCATTTGCATTTCAGACTTTTTATCCTTCCAAAAAGGCATGCTAACACAAAAACTTTTATTCTATCAATCCAAATAGATAATATAGAAACAGTGGATTGAAGTATGGCTCTCTTGTTCATACAAAGCACACTTAAACTACCGAATAAAATAAATAACGTTTAATAAGGTTAGCACTTTTATCACCGGACAAGTAGCTTCATCAGATGGTACAAATAAAATGAGCAAAAGACAGTTTTTATACTGACATAATCAGTCTCTTCACATATGTATTTGGTTAGTAAAGAAAGCATAATCCAATACAATGCATGTTGCATAATATGTAACCGCTGCAAAACCATTTAAAACCAAATCCATTAGATAAAAATCTTTTAGCTTTGCTCCCCTCCCCTCTGCTCTCCTCTCCTCCCTTCCCTTCCCTTCTCCTACCCTCCCCTCTCCTCTGCACTCCTCTCCTCTCCTCCCTTCCCTTCCCCTCCCCTCCTATCCCCTCTGCTGTCCTCTCCTCCCCTCCCTTCCCTTACCCTCCCCTCCACTCCACTCTGCTCTCCTCTCCTCCCCTCCCTTCCCCTCCTCTCCCTTCTGCTCTCCTCTCCACCCCTACTTTCCCTTCCTTTTTCCTCTCTGCTCACCTCCCCTTCCTTCCCTTCCTTTCCCCTCCTCTCCCCTCTACTCTTCTCTCCTCCCCTCCCTTCCCTTCCCCTCCCCGCCTCTCTCCTCTGCTCTCCTATCCTGTCTTCCCTTCCCCTCCCCTCTCCTCTGCTCTGCTCTCCTCCCTTCCCTTCCCCTCTCCTCCCCTCCTCTCCCCTCTGCTCTCCCCTTCTCCCCTCTTCCCTTCCCTCCCTTCTCCTCCCTCTGCTCTTCTCTCCTCCCTCCCTTCCCTCCACTCTGCTCTCCTCTGCTCTGCTCTCCTCTCCTCCCTCCCTTCCCTTTCCCTCCCCTCCCTCTGCTCTCCTCCCCTCCTTCCCTCCCTCCCTTGCTCTCCTCTCCTCCCTCCCTTTCCCTCCCCTCCCTCTGCTCTCCTCCTCCCTTCCCTCCCCTCCCTTTGCTCTCCTCTCCTCCCTCCCTTTCCTCCCTCCCTCTGCTCTCCTCCCTCCCTTCCCTCCCTCCCTTTGCTCTCATCTCCTCCCCTCCCCTCCCTTCCCCTCTGCTTTCCTCTCTTCCCCTGCCTTTCCTTCCCCTCCACTTCACCCCTCTGCTCTCCTTCCCTCCCTTCCCTTCGCTTCCCCTCCCCTCCCTTCCCCTCTGCTCTCCTCTCTTCCCCTGCCTTCCCTTCCCCTACACTCCTCACCTCTCTGCTCTCCTCCCCTCTGCTCCATTCCCTTCCCCTCCCCTCCCCTCTGCTCTCCTCCCTCCCTTCCCTTCCCCTCCCTTGCTCTCTCCTTTGCTCTCCTCTCCTCCCCTCCCTTCCCTTCCCCTCCTCTCCCCTTTGTTCTCCTTTCCTCCCCTCCCCTCCTCTCCCCTCTGCTCTCCTCTCCTCCTCTCCCTTCCCTTCCCCCTCCCTCCCCTCTCATCTGCTCTCCTCTCCTCCCCTCCCTTCCCTTCCCCTCCCTTCCTCTCTCCTTTGCTCTCCTCTCCTCCCCTCCCTTCCCTTCTCCTCCCCTCCCCTTTGTTCTCCTTTCCTCCCTCCCTCCTCTCCCTCTGCTCTCCTCTCCTCCTCTCCCTTCCCTTCCCCCTCCCTCCCCTCTCATCTGCTCTCCTCTCTCCCCTCCCTTCCCTTCCTTTCCCCTCCTCTCCCCTCTGCTCTCCTCTCCTCTCCTCCCTTTGCTCCCCCTCCCCTCTGGTCTCCTCTTCTCTCCTCCCCTCCCCTCCCTTCCCCTCCCCTCTCCTCTCCTCTCCTCCCTTCCCTTCCCTTCCCCTCCCCTCTGCTCTCCTCTCCTCCCTTCCCTTCCCCTCCCCTCCTCTCCCCTCTGCTCTCCTCCCCTCCCTTCCCTTTCTCTCCCCTTTGCTCTCCGCTCCTACCCTCCCTTCCCTTCCCCCCTCCTCCTCTCCCCTCTGCTCTACTCTCTTCCTCTCCCTTTGCTTCCCACTCCCTCCCCTCTCATCTGCTCTCCTGTCCTCTCCTCCCCTCCCTTCCCTTCCTTTCCCCTCCTCTCCCCTCTGCTCTCCCCTCTGCTCTCCCCTCTGCTCTCCCCTCCTCCCCTCACTTCCCCTCCCCTCCCCTCCCCTCTGGTCTCCTCTCCTCCCCTCCCTTCCTTCCCTTCCCTTCCCCTCCCCTCTGCTCTCCTCTCCTCTCCTCCCCTCCCTTCCCTTCCCCTCCCCTCCTCTCTCCTTTGCTCTCCTCTCCATCCCTCCCTTCCCTTCCCCTCCCCTGTGTGTGTGTGTGAGTGTGTGTGTGTGTGTGTGTGTGTGTGTGTGTGTGTGTGTGCATGTGTTTGTGTGTGTGTGTTTGTGTGTGTGTGTGTGTGTGTGTGCACGTGTGCGTGTGTGTGTGTGTGTCTGTGTGTGTGTGTGTGTGTGTGTCTGCATGCATGTCTGTGTGTATGTGTGTCTGCACACGTGTATGTGTGTATCTGCATGCATGTGTATGTATGCATCTGCACATGTGTGTATGTGAATGCGCATGCCTGCATGCATGTGTATACGTGTGCCTGCATGCATGCATATGTGTGTGTGCTTGTATATGTGTTTGTCCATGTGTGTGCGTTTATCTGCACACATATATGTGTGTGTGCATGTGTGCATATGCATGTGTATGTGTAAATTTCCTGAATGTTCACAATTAGTTTCACTAACTGTGTCCAGTGAGTGCAGGGATAGGATCTGGCTACCACGATGCTGAATTGGACTAAACAGGTTAATGGAGAATGAATAGGTGTGTATTAAAGCCAGAATCTTTTATTACATTTACTATCAGTATCTGCACTTGACTGAGCACTCTGGCTGCTGCCTTTCATGTCTGAGCATGCTCACTGCTGTCTGACATAACTGAGCACGCTCACTGCTGTCTGACATAACTGAGCACACTATCTGATATGACTGACCACACTGACTGCTGTCTGACATCACTGAGCACACTGACTGCTGTCTGACACAACTGAGCATGCTTAGTGTTGTCTAACATGACTGAGCACAGTGACTGCTGTCTGACATGACTGACCACACTGACTGCTGTCTGATATGACTGAGTACACTGACTGCTGTCTGACACAACTGAGCACGCTCAGTGCTGTCTAACATGACTGACCACACTGACTGCTGTCTGACATGAGTGAGGACACTGAATGCTGTCTGACATGACTGACCACACTGACTGCTGTCTGACATGACTGACCACATTGACTGCTGTCTGACATAACTCAGCACGCTCACTTCTGTCTGACATGACTGAGCATGCTCACTGCTGTCTGACATGAATGAGCACACTGACTGCTGCCTGACTTGACTGAGCACACTGACAGCTGTCTGACGCAACTAAGCACACTGGCTGCTGTCTGACATGAATGACCACACTGACTGCTGTCTGACATGACTGAGCACACTGAATGCTGTCTGACGCAACTGAGCACGCTCACTGCTGTCTGACATAACTGAGCACACTCACTGCTGTCTGACATGAATAAGCACAGTGACTGTTGTCTGACACAGCTGAGCACACTGGCTGCTGTCTGATATGACTGACCACACTGACTGCTGTCTGACATTACTGAGCACACTGGCTGCTGACTAACATGACTGACCACACTGACTGCTGTCTGACATGACTGAGCCCACTGACTGCTGTCTGACATGACTGACCACACTGACTGCTGTCTGACATGACTGAGCACACTGACTTCTGTCTGATGCAACTGAGCACACTGACTGCTGGATGACATGACTGAGCACACTGAATGCTGTCTGATGCAACTGAGCACACTGGCTGCTGTCTGACATGACTGACCACACTGTCTGCTGTCTGACATGACTGAGCACACTGAATGCTGTCTGATGCAACTGAGCATGCTCACTGCTATCTGACATGACTGACCACATTGGCTGCTGTCTGACATGACTGACCACATTGACTGCATTATGACATAACTGAGCATGCTCACTCCTGTCTGACATAACTGAGCACACTCACTGCTGTCTGACATGACTGAGCACATTGACTGCTGTCTGACTTGACTGAACACATTGGCTGCAGTCTGACATGACTGATCACACTGGCTGCTGTCTGACACAAATGAGCACACTGACTGCTGTCTGACATGACTGAGCATACTGACTGCTGTCTGACATGACTGACCACACTGACTGCTGTCTGACATGACTGAGCACAATGAATGCTGTCTGACATGACTGACCACACTGGCTGCTGTCTGATATTACTAAACACACTGACTGCTCTCTGACATGACTGAACACACTGGCTGCTATCTCACATGACTGACCACACAGGCTGTTGTCTGAGATGACTGACCACACTGGCTGCTGTTTGACATGACTGAGAACACTGACTGCTGTCTGACATGACTGAACATGCTCACTGCTGTCTGACATGACTGAGCACACTGGCTGCTGTCTGACATGACTGAGCACCTGACTGCTGTCTGACATGACTGAGCATGTTCACTGCTGTCTGACATGACTTAGCACACTGGATGCTGTCTGACATGACTGAGCACACTGGCTGCTGCCTGACATGACTGACCACACTGACTGCTGCCTGACATGACTGAGCACACTGAATACTGTCTGATGCAACTGAGCATGCTCACTGCTGTCTGACATGACTGACCACATTAGCTGCTGTCTGACATGGATGACCACACTGATTGTTGTCTGACATGACTGAGCACAGTGACTACTGTCTGACATGACTGAGCACACTGGATGCTGTGTGACTTGACTGACCACACTGACTGCTGTCTGACATGATTGGCCACACTGACTGCTGTCTAACACGAATGAGCACACTGGATGCTGTCTGACATGACTGAGCACACTGGCTGCTGCCTGACATGACTGACCACACTGACTGCTGCCTGACATGACTGAGCACACTGAATACTGTCTGATGCAACTGAGCATGCTCACTGCTGTCTGACATGACTGACCACATTAGCTGCTGTCTGACATGGATGACCACACTGATTGTTGTCTGACATGACTGAGCACACTGGCTGCTGTCTGACATGACTGACCACACAGGCTGTTGTCTGACATGACTGAGCACACTGAATGCTGGTGTGCATAGTTTCGGTATGTGTACTGGGATGAAGGACTGTGCATTTAAGGGTAGCTTTCCAACTTGCCAACATTTCCAGTAGTTGGAATAGAATACCCAGCATGATATTGCCCAAGTTGTATTAAGCTTCAGATTGGTTCCATAAGTTCTTTCATGCCTTTTAATATGGCACGCTCTGGTGTCATTTTGCAAATATTTTTGGAGAATGTATAGATATCAGAACCAAAAATAACAGCGTTAAAGTAAGACAGGACACCAAATAAATGAAAAGACAAATATTTTTCAAACCAATGAAATATGTACGGTAAATGCTTTCATCTATATCACATAGATATCAGGTTCTAACATATTTCACTGGTTTGAATAAATATTTGGCCTTCTGTTTATTTAATGTCCTGTCTTAAATGGATTTTTGATTTTGAGTTTTATGTATTGCATTTTGGCTGCTATCTTTTATCTTTTAGAGAGATAAATATACTAGATATAGATAAAGTTATATATTTATCTCTCTACATATATATATATATATATATATATATATATATATATATATATATATATATATATATATATAAACTATATATACAGTATATATATATATATATATATATATATATATATATATATATATATAAAAGAATAGCAGAGAAACTGTGGTTTAATGCATATTGTAAAGACCTTTTTTGACTAAAAGCAGAATTCTTGCAACATTATACAGTGTAATAGGAGTCATCATGCTTTCTAGCAACACGCACAGGTGAATATAAATCAGAAACATTGCCTTGGTAATATGAAGAGGCAGTGAGTACTACTTCTGTATTCATTAGCTGATTTATATTACCTGCTTTCTGTAACCACAATTTTTCTTCCTGTATTGTTCAGCAGGTGAAATGCATATTTCTCATCTGCTATTATTTTAATGTTTACTCTACAAGTTATTCCTTGTACCTTTTATGCCGGTGATGAATGAACATTCTGAGCAGAAATGAAGCTTTGTTTAGTCTGTTATTTCTCTGAAATGTGCTTTTCAAAAATGACAGCATATCCTAATTTGTTTTTGAAGGAAATCATTTTGCTGGTAGGAGTTCATAAACATATCTATGTGCCTGCCACATTTGTGTCTTTCCCTTCCACATCTAGATGATGTACAGTTATTGAATATTTATTGTAAACTTTTGCTGCTTGCTGTGTTTCTTGGATTTTTCTCCCCTGTTTTGTTTATTAGACTGTCAGAAGAATATTCCATTTAATGTATGATATTCATTTAGAGATTCTGAAACAGTAGCAATAAATATGCATGCCAAACATGCCTTGCAACTGTGAAATGAATTTGGAACTGAGGTTTCAAAACAATACATATTTTATTTATTTATTTATGAATGTATGAGTGACTGTATTTAAGTATAGAATGCTGGATGTACAGCAGTTCTGTGAAAGAATCCTAGAATCCTACTGATGGCAAGCCTGAGTGGTCAGACCTGGAAAAACTCCTTTAGCAGGCAGGTATTCAAGTCACTGTGTAAACTTCAGAATTAAATCTGAACAATTCATGTAACTTCATTGAAATATCAGTTTTAATGAAACTATTATACTAACCACCAAAAGCACACAGCAAACAATAATTTTTACAGAAGGGGTATGCCCATACGGTGGTCTTTGCATCCACATCTCTGCTTATTTAAAGACATTACTAAGGATGTGCCAACATTTGAAGAAGTGGTAAGTTTAAATAACATGCTATCAAATGGGTGCATGTTGGGGGACTCCCTGCCTGGCTCTTGAGTGCAGTGGGATTTCACCTTTATGCAACCTGTGCAAGTGGGGTTCAGTTAATGACCACAGAAGTGAAAGAACCAAGATGAAAATGACAGAGAGAGAAGTGAAGAAGCATAGCCCATGTGTCTTGCTGGGGTGGGTTGGGGTAGTGGCTGTTCTGGGAGCACATAAAGAAGTGTGATTTCTCTGGAGAAGACTGAGTAAACCATTTCCCATGCTTGAGAGGAAGAGTCAGGGCTACTTACTGGCAATGGTCCTTGTGGATGTCAGGCATACCCACTGCAGACATACCTCTCAATTGTCCAAATTTTCACAGATTGCTCAGATTTTTGCCTCATATTTTTGGTCTATTCCTCATAAAACTTGTGGTTTTCTGACAAATCACTAGGATGAGCTGAGGATGGAAGCCACTAAATAATGACATACATTTCAGTTTCAGACTTCAAATCCTTCAGAAAATGTATGCTAAAACAAACTCTGTTACTGTATCAACTTTCTAAGTTTATAAGAGTAATATTTAAAATCTGTCCCTATTTTTGGGCCTTTGTTCCCTCATTTTGTCAGGCTTTGTCCAGCTTAATTGTATTAAGAGGTTGAAAGGTATGACTGCAGACAGCTCACTGAATATCCCCCTGTGGCCGTGCAAGCAAAGCATCTGCAGGGACCATAGGGCTAAAAGAAAAATAACATTGAACCCCCCCTAATAGATGTCTAAATGACAGCCCCCTCCCAGTTAACCCTCATCTGACTGATGAGGAATGAAGGGGTCAATTGGCTGGGAGGGGTATAATGGTCAACTGGCACGGGGGAGCACAAAGTGTATAAAAAAAGTGTGAGGGGACTCCTTGGTCTAACACTCTCTGCTTCCAACAAGGCAGTCAACTGATGCCCTTAAATTATGCTTAAATCAATCCAAATGAAGGTTTTCAGTAGGCAGAGAGTAAGATGTCAACTAACTTTGACCCTCAGTTCTGAGAAAGGAGTTTAATAAATCACTGGGTAACTGATGTCATTACAAATATTGCAGATGCCAGAATTTCATAAGTGAGAACCATATTTTCACTTTAGGAAAGAAACCAAAGTTATAATAAAAAGTCTTACCATCGACTCCAAATGACCACCACTGAGGATGAAGGTACAGCATTATCGGTATACTAAACCTCTGATACAGAACTAAATGCTGCAACGCAAAGGAGTTTAATCAACCAATCAAGCAGAAATGGACATCAAATACATACTATAAGGATTCTGGTGCTCTATTTTGAGTAGAAGTGCATGGTGGGAAGGTAGTAAGTATCTCAAAGTTCACTAAACATTATTATGTAATGTGATACTATATTCAGTTTCAATAAAAATATTGATAAAATCAAAAATATATTAACTTTTCACTTTATGAAGTAAGAAATCATTATGCACATAGAAACTAATGTTGTCCACAATGAGCCTTTAAAGCTTTTATTGTAAGGCATTAATTTCCCTATGAAAAATAATAGTTACTGATAGGGTACAATTCGCTGTCTGTGAACACTAATTTTCTTCAAAAGAGCTGACATGCTTCCTGCAAAATAGTAACCACTCTACCTAAATAAAATACTCATTTTCATGAGGAAGTAAATTACTCAGCCTACAATGACAGTAACCTGTGGGAAGAAACGTTTGAGTCATTCAGTAAGTAAGAAACAATATTTGAGGACGACAGCTGTGGTCTTTGATTTGAAATATCCATCACTTTCTGAAAGTTTACATAGGTCTTTTAGGTATAACTTTGCAAAACCAATTGAAGGACTGACAAGTAGTTATTTTGCCTGTGGTTCTCTTGTCTCTGCAAAAGAGGTTTAAATCTCCCGAATGAGGTTCTCAGTTTACTAGGAATAAAACCTTTGGTTAGTGATGTGGTGAACTCATGTCATTAAAGTAGGCCTGGATTAACCTCAGGGTCAAAAATAGTAATATGCAATAACATTTGCTGGCATTTATTCAGGTCCTTTCCTGATTTACTGCCCTCCATAAAGGTGGGGGAATGGAACGAGTGTTACAGATCTGTTTAATAAATCCAAATCTGTACATTTTTCTAAAATGTAATGTAGTGGAATGGTATTCACAATAGCAATATTTTGTAGTAATATCTTTGTCAGGCAGAGTCTTGGACCCTTGTAAATAACATATCCCTGAAATTATTATGATTTCTCTGTAGCCATCTTGGTGGATATGGGCATCTTGAGACAATGTAGCAACTGTCTCATATTAACTGACAAGCACTTAATCCTTAAAGGAGCAGGCACTATATACAACAGGTATACTTACACAATGACATCCTCAACATCATTGTCAACCCCCCTTTTTCCCATCTTCTACATGAGGTTGGGGTGCTGTGTCAACTGTTTCCATCTGACTCTGTTCAGTGTCCCTCTCCTGCCTTCTTCAACACTCATGCCTGACTGTCACAGGTCTTTTCTCATACACTACAGCCGTCTCTTTTCTGGATGTCCTCATTTCCTCTTGCCTTCTTCCTATCTGTCCACATCTTCTTCACCATATTGTCAACTGCTTTTCTATGCATGTGCCTAGAGAACACTGTAATCCATTCTCTTTGACCTTTTCTGCAATTGAAGCTACTTTAGTTTTGCTCTTATATCCTTTCCTTGTCTGTCCCACAGTGTGCAGCCCACCATCCATCTTGGGCACTTTGCCTCCATCACCTTTGGATTCCACAACTGTTCTGCTTTTATTGCCCAGGTTTCTGTACCATGCAGTAGCACTGGTTGCATCACTGTTTTCCACACCTTAATTTTCAGCCTCTTTGGCATTCTTCTGTCATACACTACCCCTGACACTCTGTGCCAGTTGGCTGTAGTCCCTCTTTCAGACTTCCCTTCTCCTCAACCACCCCTCCCAGATACTTGAAGCTGTACCTTTTCCACTATCTTCCCTTCTATCTCAATTCTCAGCTTTTTCTGATTTCCCCCATTTGCTACCATTACCAATGTCTTATCTGTACTCAGATGCATCCCACGTGCCTTCAGTTTTGCATTCCATTCCCCTATAATTTGCTGAAGTTCTTGCTCAGAGTCTGCCTGTACTGCCACATCATCTGCAAACAGCAACTTTATTGATCTGTCCCTCCTACCTGTTTGCTAAAGTAGTCCATCACCAGTATGAACAACAGTGGGCTAAGAGTTAAACCCTGACACACAGACACTTCCACTGGGAACCCCTATATGAGACCAGACAATATTCATACTTGAGTCACTGGGTCCTTGTACAAAACTTACACTAATTCTACCAATGTTTCTGGGACTTTGAACCACAGTAGAACTGCCCAGTTCATTTCATATGCCTTCTCCATGTCTAGGAATGCTCATTTGGACACTTTTCTTATCTCTATTTTTTCTCAAGTTGTGCTGCTTCCTGATCTGAATCTGATCTGCTCATTTCCCATCTTACGTTCTGCTATTTTCACATTAGTTTATCAATCAGTTACACCAGGAAGGCAGCAAGTTGTTGAAACCAATTATTTTATTCTCATACAATAACGCAGGAGGCTAAACTCTCATATATAAGCTCACATCAGGTTGTTGAAACCACACACACAACACCCACCTGACATAGCACACAAGACACACGTAGACCAACATATACTGATGCAGTTAAAAGCAATCTTCCATAAGTTCGAAGGTTCATAGGTAGGTACTAGGCTATTGGCCCTGGGGCCTATATACGTCTAACCAAAAAGGTTCCCTGGTTTTTGCCACCCAAGAAAATTATTTTCCTGTGCCCCTGTCAAACAGTGCTGCAGAAGTGATCCCCAGGGTGAATGTTTTATTTCCCATCCAGTCATCAAAATTTTTCTTAAAGAGGGCCAATGAGGAGCTTTGCTTGACATGAATGGGTAGTTTGTTCCAGAGTATGGGAAGTCTCTGGGACAGGAGGCTCTCCCTCCAGCATGTTCTGTTTATTGTGGTGACAAGGTTTAGGTCCCTGGAGCATGTGGTTCAGAGAGATTGGGATTTCTTTAAGTGTAGCCAGATTGGGATTTCTTTAAGTGTAGCATGTCCAATAGCTCTGAGTTTGACATAGCTTTGTATATTAGGCAAAGATCACCTCTGAGTAGGTGATATGCGATGAGTAGAGCTGGAGTTTTTTGAGACGGTCTGCATATGGCATCTGTTTGAGGCCGGTAATCCTCTTAGTGAGGTATTTCTGTGGCCTTTCTAAGTACTGTAGGTGTTTTGTGAGATACATGCCAAACGGGGCATTGTACTCTATAATGGGCCTGATGAGGGATGAGTAGATAGGAACAATGACCTCCTTTTGTCCAGAGTAGAACCCTTTTATGATGAGGTGTGCCATGTAGAAGGATTTCCTGACTACTGTGGTGATGCTGTTATCAAAGGAGAGACTACTGTTCACCTGATTCCTAAGGTTTCTTATCACACTTTCAGTGTTTAGTGAGCTACCGCCTATGTGGTAGTTAATGGGTACCGAGTTTTTCCCAAAGGGGATGACAATGCACTTCTTGGCATTGAGCTTGAGGCCATGACTTTGACACCAAGCATCTGACTCTGTGAGGCCCTTTTGCAGCATGTCTACATCATTAGGTGATTCTATTATGGCTCCCAGTTTGCAGTCGTCTGTGAACTTTGTTAGCCAAAGACCTTCTGTGTTGGTCTGCACTTAAAGTAGGGCAATGAGAGGTGTAGTGATGCCAGAGAGCTTATAGGGCTGAGACTTGGACAAAGGTTATTTCAAGGTGACTGACACAGGAGTGCTAAAGCAGGGCAATGGGAGGTGTAGGGAGTGTGAATGGCCTCAACATCTTTCCTCACCAAAGACACACACAGTTTAACAGTTGCCATGTCTGGGATTAGACCTCCTACCTAACTAGTTTGCTACACTACAGTTTTACACAGTTATCTCGAGCACCGCTGAGCTTATAACAACAACAAAGACTGACTAGATTGCCCATTGTCAAAGCTATGTCTCAACAAACCCAAAGGCACTCAGAAAAAAACAACACCTAACACCACACATACTGTCACTCTCACAGGAGCCCCAAACACTAAGCCCCTAAGGCAAGCAGATATAATTCCCAGGACTGTCATTGTAAGGTACTCCATTGTAAGATATACTGAGGATGATGGCACAATGCATTGAGCAGCATATTCCCATCACTGAGGATGATGTCACAATGGATTGTGCAGCATATTACCATCATTGAGGATGATGTCACAATGAATTGAGCAGCATATTCCCATCACTGAGGATGATGTCACAATGCACTGAGCAGCATATTGCCATCACTGAAGATGATGTCACAATGCATTGAGCAGCATATTACCATCACTGAGAACGATGTCATGATGCATTGAACAGCATATTCCCATCACTGAGGATAATGTCACAATGCATTGAGCAGCATATTACCATCACTGAGGATGATGCCACAATGCATTGGGCAGCATATTACCATCAGTGAGGATGATGTCACAATGCATCAAGCAGCATATTACCATCACTGAGGATGATGTCACAATGCATTGAGCAGCATATTACCATCACTGAGGATGATGTCATAATGCATTGAGCAGCATATTCCCATCCCTGAGGATGATATCACAATGCATTGAGCAGCATATTACCATGACTGATGATGATGTCACAATGCATTGAGCAGCATATTACCATCACCGAGGATGATACAATGATACAATGATGCAATGTATCACTGAGGATGATGTCACAATGTATTGAGTAGCATATTCCCATCACTGAGGATGATGTCACAATGCAGTGAGCAGCATATTACCATCACCGAGGATGATGTCACAAGGCACTGAGCAGCATAGTACCATCACTGAGGTTGATGTCACAATGCATTGAGCAGCATAATACCATCACTGAGGATGATGTCACAATGCATTGAGCAGCATATTACCATAACTGAGGATGATGTCACAATGCATTGAGCAGAATATTCCCATCACTGAAGATGATATTACAATGCGTTGAGCAGCATATTCCCATCACTGAGGATGATGCCACAATATGAGCAAAATATTACTGATTTCAACAACTTGTCATCTTTCTGGTGTTGTTCTAAGGTGGTTCGATGTTTGTCAGCTTGAAAGGACATGATTAACTAAACACATTGTTTTGCCAAGGATAGTCTGCACCTTTCCCCTCTAGGCTTTTGAATATTGGCTAAAACTTAATCCACCCCATAGTGTCTGTTTTAGGCAATACAAAATTGACAAATCTACCAACCTAGCAAAATCAACTCAGCTGTAACTCAAGGTGTTACTATCCAATGTCAGGAGCCTAAATAAAAAAGTAGACTCCCTCAAAGCCCTACTCAAACTCTAAAATATAGACATAGGTGCAGTTACCAAGATATGGTTTAAAGTGGCAGAAAGCATCCCAGCAGTGAAAGGTTTCAGTGCCTCCCATACACTTTTAGACCAGTAGCAGGACACACTATGACTAAAGGTGGTGGTCTCAATATATATGAATAACAAGCAGACGACTAGGGTGGTCAAACAAGATGACATGTTCTAGTTTCTTTACATACAACTTACCATAGACAAGATCCCATACTATATCCTAACTAGCTATAGGTTACCCTCCTTGTCCCAAAAAGCTCACAATGCATATTTGGACCTACTGAACACTCACCTCACACCCTACTCACAGGAGACTTTAATTACATGTCTATTGACTATGAATCCTACACAGCCTCAAATCTACAGGCACAGTGTTTCCCTGACTTCATAAATACAAACACCCTTGACCAAATATTGAACATGCCCACCAGGGAATCCAACATACTGGACCTCATGCTCAAAATATAGGAGAATTCTGCAACCCTGAATGTCTTGTCTTCCCAGATCAGGTCCAACCATAAAGATGTCTCCCTCTAAATCAAAATCACCTCCATAATACCAGCAGGAATTATTCCATGGCAAATTACCTTTTATTAAGTGATGGTTTGTCAAAATCAATGCCCATCCAAACACCAAGAATACAGCAGCCTATGCTGAATTGCTGTCAGAAACTCTGTACAACCATAACAATGACTGCACAGAGGTTGCTCCACCTCCCAGAAGTAAATTGAGGACTAGCCCCAGAAACAAATCACCCTGGTGGCATCCCAATTTAAACAGGATGTACAACAAAAAGAAAAAAAAAATATGACAAAAATCAGGGAAGGTAATTCCCATAAAGATAAACAATGTGTTATCAAACTAAATAGGCATCTAAGAGTGCTAATTAGGTCAAGTAAAGCCAACTTTGAGGTTACGATAGCCTCCGAGGTAAAAGATAACCATAAGATCTTCTACTGCTATGTCAGAAACCTCAAGGGCAGAACATAGCAATGTGCTGAACTGGTGGTTAATGACGTCACATTCACTGAGCCTGGTGATATAGCGAATCTGTTAGTGGACAAATTCAGCTCCATCTTTAGTCCCCTCTCTCTCCCATCTATCCCCCCAAAAATACCCTCAGACATAACCCCCCCCCAACTATAACTAGATAGCATGTACTGGCTGCACTCACTAAAGCCAAGACACAGCCTCAGTGGGTCCCAGTAACATTCCATGATGCCTAAAGAACAG
>NC_056735.1:78054426-78101926 GCF_019279795.1 Protopterus annectens
CCTTGTGATTATCCTTAGTGTCCTGTGCAAAATTTTCTCTCAAAGTTGGCCTTAGGCGATTTTATGAGTGCCCGTAGTTTTTTGCTAATACTGATCAGAGATGCCTTCCCTTTTTGGGATTTTGCTCTATTATGTAGTAGCTTCCTCCTTCTATTGTATAGTTTGTTTATGGCTGGGGTCCACCAGACAAGACGCCTGCCTTTGGAAGATTGGGTCTTGGTTTTATTTGTGATTGCATGATCCATGTATTCCTGAAGGTGTTCATAGAATGCGTTTATAAAGGATTCTGTGATCTGGGCCATATTTTCCACAGGCCCGGGGACTTTGAAGGATTCCACCTCGGTTTTGAGGAGTGTGAAATTTGCTTTAGAGAAGTTTTTCACTGTGGTTTTCTGGGCAGGGGGTGGGGTCGGGATGTGAATATCCAGTGAGATTAGTTTATGGTCTGATCTTACCAGTGAGGGAATACACTTCTGGTCTGGAGCATAGAGCCCCCATGTTGGTGATGACAAGGTCCAGTATGTTTTCCCCTCTTGTGGGAGTGGTAACAAGTTGTTCCATAGCATTTGAGTTTATAAATTCTAGGAACCTTTGGGCTAGGGTGTTGGAGCTAGAGTAATGCTCCCAGTCTATGTTTGGGTAGTTGAAGTTGCCCAATATAATGGTGTTTGGAGAGACCTTCATATTTTCCAGTGTTCTCAGGAAGGCCGAGTGGGGTTCCTGGGTTTGGGAGGGTGGTCTATAGCAGGATATAAACTGGAAGGCAGCTTTATCCACTGTTAGTTGCACATGGATAGTCTCTGATGCTTTGTGCTGTGCCTCCAACCTGGAGGTGTGGGCATCTTTGACGAATATTGATACTCCCCCTCCTTTTGTGGTTCAGTCCAAGTTTTGGGGCCGAAAAGCATGGTATGAGGTATAACCTGGTAGTGCTGGGATGCTCTCGGGAGCCTTGAACCAGGTTTCTGTTACTGCACAGATATTGATGTTCTCCATGCTAAGGAGAGTTTCGAGTGCATGCATCTTGAGGTTTAGACTTCTGGCGTTGAGTAGCATTACCCTTAGTTTCTTATCCCTTGTGATACCTATGGAGGTGGGTTTGTCTTTTGAGCCTTGCCTAAAAAAGGCACTATGGGGATGGCAAGAGCCTTTGCCAATATCCGAAAGCCCAGGGATGACAGATGCAAGCCGTCCCTAGCGAAACATCATGGCTTGTCGAGCATGTCATCCCAGGCTGACAGGCATTGGATCCCCTGTGAATTACACCAATACTTAAGCCAATTGTTGAAATTGATCATCTTGTCTTCTATTTCTAAGAGTGTTTCCACATCTCCCACAAAGTGATTGACCCAATCGAGGACTAGGAACTTGAAGCCTTTAAAGCCAGGGCACACCATGGTGTGTTTAGTCAGGGCATTTTTTGGGTCCCAGTTCCTAATGGCTGCAGTATGTCCTTTGATCCTGTTGGAAAGTTTCTTCTGATACAAAAATTTCTACAGAAGTCTCATATTCCTACATACACAACATTAATAGTGTTGCAATTGTAATAATCAGACAAATAAACTGCAAAGTTACAATGTTGGAAAATGTAGATGGAGCAAGTAGAAATGTGTTTACACACAACGCAGTCATCACATTGGATTGGAACATGCCTTTTTGTGGAGCTTCTTGGTAGTGGGTAACTGGAATATAAAGTTGTTGTGATGTTCAAAAGCTTGTCTTAGGGACTTGACCTTCTTGTAGGAAAACATGGGACCTTCTCCTAAAGGCTGAAATAATTTGTGATTGCTTTGTATTATGCACCAATTCTTAGTTAAGATGTTTCAGATTTGAAACATGTTCAAGCTGATTGGGAGAGGAGAAACTGAGTGATATTTTTTGGCTGGGAGATTTATTGGGTGCATTTTCAAAAGTGAACCTGAGGATAAGTTTAGATTTGGTTAATCTAGAATTACTAACTTCATTGCAAATGTTCTCAATCAAAGATCTGGGATATTTTCTATCTAAACATAAAAGTTGTATAAATCTTAATGTTGTGGTTAAAAAACAGCATTAAAAGTTTGAACAGATGGAAGGCCAAACACCTAAACAATGAACACACAAAAATCGATTAAGGAAAAGAACAGTGTAGCCTCAAATTTGTCTTACTAGTGGCAGTGTTACTGCCACACATAAACAAAAATGTGGAAGAATGAAATATCTAACAGTGTTAATGCTCTTAATTATTCAGAGGGGGACTTCATTTCTGCCTGCTGTCTGAGTGACAAAGCAAAATGTTTTACCAGCTTTCAGGGTTTTCCTCCCATATTATTTTCTTTTCTACAGCTGGTAGAACATTGGCCAGATAAAACTCCATGCACTGCAAAGAATTATGATTAGGCCTCACAGATCATAAAGCTTGTTATGTGTCATCAACATGGATGCCACGTGTCATCTCTCAGGCTTTTGAGGTGAATTTGTTGACATCCAAAACTTGAACATATAAAAATGGTTAAGACTGAAAACCAAATAATCTTTTGCCTATCTCTCGCTCTGTCTCTCTCTGTCTCTCTGTCTCTGTCTCTGTCTCTGTCTCTCTCTCTCTCTCTGTCTTTTTATTTTATTTTTGTTTACATTTGTTTACTGGGGTAGGAAACTGATCAAAACTGCCCATTTTCAGGCTCATCTCAGATTACACTTAGACAATAGAAACAAGCTTATACAGCTGAATGAGAACATAATTTACAAAACAAAATCATAATAACTACTCTGATATCACATACACTGTCTGGAACACATACATTTTCTGATGTCTGTACCTTCACATTCTTACTATATGTACAAAAATCTTTTTGGGCTTGGAATTAATGAAGGTTTGTGCTGCTTTTCTGTCCTGACATTCACTATGCTCCTATTTCATATATCTGAGAAAAAAGAAAAGATGCCTTTTGTCATATAAACTACAATTACAGTCATAATTAAATAATTTAACTTAATTTAAATAAATCTCTTTACTAAGTAGATAACAATTAGAACCTATGCATACTTGGAACAATTTATTTAGTAATTCTAACTCTGGATTTAGAGTTTATGAAGTTCAGAGTTCCTGTAATTTGTTTACCCATACAGACACAAAACGTGACTTTGGCACAGACTTGAAAACCACACTAAGAAATTATTAACTCCAATGTCAGTAACCTACTTTCTATGAATATTAACGAATGTTAGAACACATAAATTTGCTGCTCAAGTACAGAAGGTCTGTACACCTATGAGGCACATCTTTTAGAAAATGTCATCTGCTATTAGCTGTAAATTTTTAAGGCCTAATAGATATTTATTTACATATAGTTTCTTGCATATCTCTATGTATTATGTATATGCCACATGGTTTGATTTAACAAAGAATAGAAAATGATGTGTATTTGCAAGATAAATAACATGTACTTAAATTAATTGTGTGCTTATATAATTACTTACTTAAGGAAAACACCCTGAGACAGCAAACATTCTAGCTGGATTATGAAATTATGCATTATTTATTTTAATACAGTTGTTTCATTTTGATAAATTAGTACCCCAGCTACAACTTAAAGTGACTGAAATGTAAATCACAGAAATGATTAAAGCTGAAGGGATTTCATTTCTCCAAGGTTAAGTGCTAACCTGGTACTGAATGCAAAATGATGTGTAGGATCATGGCTTTCACCTTCTGACAAAGATGTATTTATGAGAGGCTGGGTTAATTGAAATGTTTGTGTTAAAGGCAATTGGCTCATGAGTATTCTGAAATCTGGATCAGTTTTAATCTGAGGTACAGAGCTGCATTTTCTTAGTGGGCTGTATACAGGGTTTTTGTAAGCGGTTTTATGTGATCCGGACTATTTTATTAAGCATTCCAACAAATAGAATGCAAGGGAAAAAAGAAAGAAAAATCACTGACCAACACTGTATGATGCTAAATACATAAAGAGAGACATTAGCAGGTGATTAACTTATTATGGGAATGTCCTGAGGTTCAATGTAGAATATACATCATGGCTGCAAAGTGATCTCCCCAGTGTTACAGGCAAAGGAAAAGTCATTATAATGTAAAGAGGGTATGCGATTGTGCAAAAAGCCACAGTACAAAAATTCTAGACTTTTTATACTAAAAAGGCAGAAATGAGAAATAAAATGCTAATATATTTTTTCAGATACAAATTAAAGCTAAGAAATAAAATGTAACTGATATGATCACGCTGCACTACAGGGAACACATTGTAGTGTCTGTATAAGTCCCTATTGTTCTTCTGTTTTTAGTGAATGAATGAACAGTGGGAGTTTTAATTTTAAGGCACAGTACTCTGACCTTCCTTTACTATTTGTAAATGTCCCCCTGCCTTCATTTAAAAGGTTTTGCACATTTAAAGCAACTGTTGTTACTCATAAACAGCAGTATCATTTCACCTATAACCTGTTTTTCTTCTGTATTTTACTGCTTAGCATTATTTCAAAAGTATAATTCATTCATACTTACTAATGCCCACACAAAGTTTTTTTTTTGAACCTTCTGTGATTCCTTGCAATAAAGCTTATTGTTGAACAGCTTTCTTGCTCGGGTCAGTCTTTGCATTATTTGACCTCCTAAAGCTACATTTACACAACTACATAAAATAAACGTGATATGTATGGTGATGAATCCAAAAGTACTATATTAAGGCATCCACCAACTGACCCAAATTAAAAAAGTTTGCAGGCCCTCAAAATAAAGTGGAAACCTGGATGGAGCAAAGAAAGGTAGACAAATAACTAAATAAAAAATACGATTAGGCAGGAAAATGGAGGATGTGGACTGTTTAGCTAACCTGCATATGCCCTGCCACATTGGCAAAAGAGATGAAGGGGAGAAAATAACAGAGAATATAGGATAGAAAAGTTGGGAGATTTCTTTTCTTCCCATTGCATAGCTTTCCATCTGATCACTATCTTCTTGGTGTTGCAATGTTTAGTGTCCCAGGTACTCCCCCCAACACACACACACACACACACACACACACACACACACACACACACACACACACACACACACACACACACACAACTGGGATTGCTGGTTGGGAAGGAGAAACACAGAGCACAGTAAATTGATATTATCACATATGCTATCCCAGTACATCAGGGATTTTTGTAGCCTAATTGGATGGGGCTGATTGATGTCGCATGCATCATCATGTCTAGCACCAATCAGCTCCCACCCCCTCCTCAACATGACGAAAGCAATGTCTCAGTGATGTGAAATTACAGCACCACCCCCTTTACTTAGGGGACTTCTAGACTGTAAGTAGAAACTCCACCATCCAGTCTCAGAATGAGCAAACTGATGATTGCAGCTCTTTTGCACCCACCCCCTCCCAGCTACTCTAGTGATGTCTGGGTCACAGTAAGCACGCCATTCCTCTGTAATATGAAGTCTGGGATGTGGTCAGAAATCTTACAGGCAAACAGGCTTTCCGCAGTTGTATGGTGAAATATGAGGTTGGGGGAGAGAAAAAAGTCAAAGCTCTTTGAGGAGGACAATGGATGGGATGAAGCTCAGTTCAGGGATGTGTTAGGATTTTGAATAGGGTTACCACCTGTCCCACTTTGTGAGGGACAGTCCCTCTTTGGGCAGTTGTGTCCTGACAAAAAATATTAAAAATGGCAAATGTCCTGAGATTGTAGGACATACTTATGTTCCATATTTTATGTAATAGTTGCATAAAATAGTTATTTCTGTATCTAAAATACCTAAATGTTACCAGAAACAGAATAAGCAACTAAACTGCTACAAGAATACGCTTTTATTTAGGCAAAAAAAATAAGTTCTATCCTTTCTACTGACCGTGGGTATGTGTCGGCCTGTAAAATCTGATGTGTGTCCCAAAACATCCCTGCATATCATTGCTGGAGTCTTCCTGTGTCCTGAAAGAGTGCTCTTCAAACTATATGGAGATATACAGAGCTGAGTATATTTTTCTGGCACTTCAGAGTTGTGTACTGGTAATTGTTGTTTGACTAATTTTATATCATTGCTGGCTGACTTCAGAGTTGTGCACTGTTATTTTTGCTTCACTGTATAGTTTTTCAGATCTCTGCTGAAGGTGTTGGTTTTCCCATACCCACCTTCCCTATTCATGTGTTGTTTAAATTTGGAGGTTTTTGCAGTTGCCTGCCCCACTGTAAATTTGATCTGGGACACTCCCCCCCAGTCCCATCTCTTTACCTCATTCTACCTAATAGACTCCTTCTGCATTGTTTTTAGTCATTTTTAATTTAATTGCATTTTTTAAACTGTTTGGTCTAACATTGTTACATACTCAAGTGTGCTAGCTTGCACTGCATTTGAATTGTTTTGACTGCTGTTTTGGCTACTTTTCTGTATATAAAAAAAAATACTTTTCCTGTAATTAGTGTAGTCCAGATTCAGATTTGCTGTATCCAGGACTGTATGTAAGCTTCTGGCCCCCCCAAAGCTTTCAGTGTTGGAGGGAAGCCTGCTAGCTTATCAGTGGGAGTGGTAAGCACTAGGTAACCTATCTACCACATAAGGAGTGGTTCTGGCCCAGAAATTGTAGTTATTGGCTGTTTGGGCAGTTTTTCCATCTCTCAACTTTCTGATTTAAAAGCCCACATTTGCACTTGTTTCCCCCCTTTCCTGTAACTAGTTTAGTCCAGATACAGATTCTTACTTTTAGCACTTGAATTTGCTTATTCGTGATCAGCACTTGTTCAGAAATTGTAAGCACTAAATAACCTACTAATTACTACAGCACTCAACCTTCCTCATTACCTAGAGGAAAACAGTTTTGGTACTTACTTTCCTCACTTACTTAGAGAAAAACAGCTCTTGTACTCACTTTCCTCACTTATCTAGAGGAAAATAGTTTTTTTTATTCAGGCATGTCCAAGGGTCAGCTCCCAGTGTTCTCTCCTGACTATCTGATGAATCTGGGCATCTTGGGGAAATGTAGAAATTGCCTCGTACACAGACAACCCTCTCCTTCTATCACTCAACACTACAACTTGTGCAAGATGCACTTATCTAGCCAAACTGGAGGTAAAGCTCTCTCCAATCATGACTGAACTTGACAGTCAAGAGGAGAAGGTAAACACTTGCACCACACCACACTCATCACATAGTCTCACTAAATCTCCACCACCAAAATCCACACGTAGAAACACAAAAACATTCGCGGAGGATCTCAATAATAATCTGCTCAAGCAACAGAGACCTCCAAAGCAGAAATGCAAGCAACCTCCACCCCCCAACACAACCCAAATGACACACAGCCCGCAGACTCAGTGTGCTACTCAACCACAGCCAATAAGGCAAAACAACGTACCTAACACACTAGTCATAGGCGACTCTATAGTCAGGCACACTGATGTCCCACTCAACAGGCTAAACAAGGAGAAGGTTACTGTCAGCTGCCTGTTGGGTGCCAGGATCCGCCACATAACCCACGCACTCAGGTCACTCCACAACAAGTACAAATATGACCCTGTCATTGTCCATGTTGGTGTGAACGACCTGAGATGTACCTCCCTGGACTACATGAAAAGAGACATGGAAGCGCTCTCTGATCTTGTAGCCCAGGCAGGTATGACCCTAGCCCCGAGTAGCATTCTGCCATCACCCAGAATGATGCCGCAGTACAAGGACAAGGTGATCTTCAACAATTGGCTAAGCTTCTGGTGCCATTCTAAAGGGATCCAGTATCTGTCTGCCTGGGATGACATGGTCAACAGACCACGATGCTTTTCCAGAGAAGACCTGCACCTGTCACCTCTGGAATTCCGGATATTGGCTAAGGTTCTTGCCGCCCCTATAGTGCCTTTTTTAGGCACGGTTAAAATGACAAATTCACCACTGTAAAAGGAATAGGCAAGCAAAAACTGAGGGTGATGCTACTCAATGCTAGAAGTCTAAATCTCAAAATGCACTCACTCGAGGCACTCCTTAAAATGGAGAACATCGATATCTGTGCAGTGACTGAGACCTGGTTCAAGGCTCCAGAGAGCACCCCTGCACTACCAGGCTATAACTCATACCACACTTTTCGGCCATGTAACCTGGACCGGAACACCAAAGGCGGAGGTGTGTCCATATTCATTAAGGAGATCCACACCTCCAGGCTAGTTCCTCAGTATAATGCAGCCGAGGTTATCCAAGTGCAACTAACTCTGGGCAAAACTGCAATCCAAATTGTAGCTTGCTACAGATCACCCACTGTGCCCCAGGATTCCCACTCCTTTTTTCTTGATGTACTGGAAAATATTAGGGTTCAACCAAACACCCTAATAATGGGCGATTTCAACTACCCCACCATTAACTGGGAAAACTACTCATGCACCAACTCCTTCGCTCAATGCTTTCTGGAATTCATAAACTCAAATGCCCTGGATCAACTTATCCACACCCCCACCAGAGGCAACAGTATGCTAGATCTAGTCATTACCAATATGAGTGACCAGTGTTCTACACCTGAAGTCAACACCTCATTGGTCCGATCTGACCATAAGCTAATTACCCTAGATATCCACATCCTGTCTCCACCTCCCATTAAGGAAACCATGGTGAACATATTCTCCAAAGCCAACTTCATGCTTCTTAGGACAGAAGTGGTGAACTTCATGACACCCATGCAGATGGACAATACAGTTACAACTACTGAATCCTATACAATTGCACTTTATAAGCACTTACATGAGTGCATGGATCGTGCTATCCCAAACAGAACCAAGACGCTATCCTCCAAAAAAAGGAAGTCAATCTGGTGGTCCCCTGCCATAAACAAACTGTACAATAGAAGGAAGAAACTCTTGCAAAAGAGAGTAAAATCCCACGAGTGGAGGAGCTCCCTGGTCAGCCTCAATAAGAAACTGCGATCCCTGATAAAATCCTCCAAAGCTAGTTATGAAAACAAAATCACCACTGATTCTAAAGACAACCACAATGCATTCTATAGCTATGTCAAAAATCTCAATGGCAACACTCAGATCTGCTCTGAGTTACAGCACAATGGCACTAAATATACAGACCCAACTGATATTGCACACATGCTGGCAGATAGGTTCAGTGCTAACTTTACCCCCCTCTTAGCCCCTAAAGAGTCCATCTCTATACCGGAAGAATGCAAAGTTCTTGTAATTATGGCTGCACAGTTAAAAACCACACTCTCCAAAGCCAAGAACACAGCATCCATGGGACCACACAACATCCCAGGCTGCGTTCTACATAAACTACAGAACGAACTGGCACCCCACCTAAGTACTATGTTCAATAATATCCTCACCTCAGGCTTTGTGCCTGCTGAATGGCGCACAGCAACGGTTATCCCACTCCACAAGGGGGGAGCTACCTTGGACCCCGGGAACTACCACCCCATTAGCCTGACAAGCCTGGTCTGCAAGGCCATGGAACGTATCATCATGGAACTTATAAACAAAGACATTGGTAATCTCCAAACTCTGGATCCCACCCAGTCCGGGTTTGTAAAAGGCAGATCATGTCTCCTAAACCTGATAGACTTCTTTGAAGCAGTCACCAAAGCCATAGACAAGGATAAGGTGGTTCACACAGCCTATCTAGATCTGCCAAGGCTTTCAACACCATCCCCCACTCTAGAATTATAGATTAACTTACTAAACTAGGTATAAATCCCTATGTCACAAGATGGGTTGCCAACTGGCTCACTGACAGAACCCACACTGTGAAAGTAGCAGACTCCAAATCTGACTTCAGACCAGTGACAAGTAGAGTACCACAGGGTTCAGTTCTGGGTCCTCTCCTGTTTGGTATCTACTTCTCTGAAGTACAGACTAACACAGAAGGTCCTTGGCTACCAAAGTTCACAGATGACTGCAAACTAGGAGTCATAATTAAAACTCCTAATGATGTGGACGTCCTAAAAAGGGCCTCACTGAGACAGATGCCTTGTGTCAAGGCCATGGCCTCAAGCTCAATGCCAAAAAGTGCATTGTCATCCCCTTTGGTAAAAACTCTGTGCCCATGAACTACAACATAGGCGGTAGTATACTTAACACTGAAAGTGTGATATGAGACCTTGGAATACAGGAGGACAGTAATCTCTCCTTTGATAATCACATCGCCACAGTAGTTAGGAAATCCTTCTACGTGGCACACCTCATCACAAAAGGTTTCTCATCCAGAAAAAAAGAGGTCTTTGTTCCCCTCTACTCATCACTCATTAGACCCATTATAGAGTACAATGCCCCTTTTGGTATGTACCTCACAAGACATCTACAACAACTGGAAAGGCCGCAGAAATACCTCAAAAGAGGATTACCGGTCTCAAACAGATGTCCTACACAGACCGTCTCAAAAAACTCCAGCTTTACTCAGTCACATATCGCCTACTCAGAGGTGATCTCTGCCTAACATACATAGCTATGTCAAACCCAGAGTTGTTGGACATGCTTCACTTAAGGAAATCCCAATCCCTCCGAGCTACATGATCTAGGGACCTAAACCTTGTCACCACAATAAACAGAACATGCCGGAGGGATAGATTCCTGTCCCATAGGCTTTCCATACTTAGGAATAAACCATCTATCTATATCAAACAAAGCTCCTCATTAGCACTTTTCAAGAAAAATCTTGATGATTGGATGGGAAATAGGAAATTCACCCCGGGGATCACCTCTGTGGCTCTGCTCGACAGTGGCACAGGAAAATAATTTTCTTTGGTGGCAAAAGCCAGAGTACCTTTTTGGCTGGGCTTGTATAGGCCCCAGGGCCGATAGCCTAGCAACTACCTATGAACCTATGAAAAATGTCCCACTTTGGCCATTTGAAAAGGTGGCAACTCTAATTTTGAAGCAATGTGAAATAAAACAATAGACACGACAAAACAGAAAAAGAAAGAGAAGAAGCCTTCGGAGTGCTATAGATTGGTCCAAGATTTACAACCTGTAAATGATGCAGTAATACCTAGAGCACCTATAGTGCCAGATCCATACACCCTACTGAATGATTTGAAGCCTCAACAGAAGTATTTTTCTGTGGTATATATTAGCAATGCATTATTTTCGATACCGATACACCCTGACAGCCAACATTGGTTTGCATTCACATTTCAGGGGAAAAGTTATACATACACGCGACTACCACAGGGGTATTGTGAAAGCCCAACAATATTCGCACAAGAGATGGCAAGCAACTTGGTGGGATTTAGTCCACCAAGAGGCAGCCAAATTTTACTTTATGTAGACGATATCCTGCTGGCAGCACCCACCCAGCAAGAATGCAGAGAAGATACCATAGCATTACTACAATTTCTAGCTACTCAATGACATAAAGTAAACAAAAACAAATTGCAGCTATGGAAAAAGCAGGTTAAATACCTGGGATATGTAATATCCAAAGAAGGCAGAACATTAGATGAAGATAGGAAAATAGCAATTTTACAAGCACCCAAACCAAATACCAAGAAGGAAATGATGTCCTTCCTGGGCACAACTAATTTCTGTCGGAGATGGATTCCAAACTATGCCTTAGAGTCTGCCCCAGTGACCAACTTAATATACAAGAAGCCTATAGCAGCACAAGATTCATTACAATGGACACCAGAAGCAGAATCAGCTTTCTGCAAACTGAAACAATTGATAGCATCCTCATTAGTTTTAGGATTACCAAACTATCATAAACGTTTTTTCCAAACTGTAGATTGTAAGCAAGGTTATATGACATCAGTGTTAACACAGCAACATGGGGATAAGCAACGCCCCATAGCTTACTATTCATCACAGCTGGACCCAGTGGCACTATCCCTGCCCCACTGTGTACAAGCAGTAGTTGCAGCTGCAATGGCAGTACAGGCTTCGGCCTCAGTAGTGTTGTTCCACCCTCTCACATTGAGAGTGCCTCATGCAGTCGCGATTATTTTACTGCAAGAAAAAGTAGCATATCTTTCTCCTGCTAGACATCTTTCCTGTATGACTATACTCTTGAGCCAACCTCATATGACAATTGAATGATGTACAACTTTAAATCCGTCTACCTTGCTCCCGACCCCTGCGGATGGCACACCACACAGCTGCCTGCAGGAGATTGAGCAAAAGACACTGCTAGAAAAGATCTAACGGATGTTCCCTTGGATGATGCCGAGGTGACATATTACGTGGAAGGCTCATGCAGAAGGGGTCCAACAGGACAGAACCTAGTGGGGTATGCAGTAGTTTCTGATACTGAGATTTTAGAAGCAAAGTCTTTACCACACAACTTATCTGCACAAGCAGCAGAATTGATTGCCTTGACAAGGGCATGTACCTTGGCAAAGGGTAAATGTGTGAACATTTTTACTGACAGCCAGTACGCTTTTTCTACTGTACATGTTTTTGCACAACAGTGGAAAAATAGAGGAATGATAACATCTACTGGTAAACCGATTAATCATGCGCAATTTATTTTAGATTTGTTAGAATCTATTCAGTTACCTCAGAAAGTAGCTATTTGTAAATGTGTTGCTCATACAAAGCAACAGGATAGGATTTCAAAAGGTAATGCGAGAGCTGATACAGCTGCAAAGCAGGCAGCTTCAGCTTCAGAAGTATTTCTTTTGAGTGAGGAATTACAAATTTTTGAGATTTTAGATTTAGAAATGTTGAAAACAATGCAGACACTTACTACGAAAATAGAAAAACAGAAATGGATAAAAAGAGGAGCAATTCTTGAGAAAGGGCTGTACATCTCTAAAGAAGGAAAACTGATTTTGCCATCTAATTTGTTTAGATATGCAGCTTTGTTGAGCCATGGGTTCACAGCATATGGATTTACAAACTACACAAAAAATTTTTGTGCAGCATGCTATGTTTGTAACAAGCATCATGCACAAGGGGCATTGAAGCCTAAGCAAGGGAGTTTACCAACACCACCGTTCCCATTCCATACTATCTGTATGGATTTCATAGAACTAAACAAATGCGAAAATAAGAAGTATTGTCTTGTCATTATAGATATGTTTTCCAAATGGGTGGAAGCTTTTCTGACCAAAAATCCAGATGCATCTACCATTGCAAAAGTCCTTGTTAAAGAAATTATTCCTAGATTTTGCATACCGGAAAAGATCTACAGTGACAATGGCACACACTTTTTGAATCAAACTATACAACAGTTGAGCCGATATTTTGGAATTTCCTTAAAGAACCATTGTGCATACCACCCACAATCTGCAGGATTAGCAGAGAGCATAATGGAATTTTGAAAAACAAACTTAGGAATTTAATTGGTGAGACCCAAAAGAACTGGGTGCACTGCCTGCCTCTGGCATTGTTGAGCATGAGAACTGTTCTGAATGCAAAGGGGTTAACTCCTTTTGAAAAATTATTGGGATGGCATACTATATACCTCAATGGAAACCTCTCATGCCTGCAGACCAGGAGGCCGACAGTTCACTTGCAGAATATATGAGACGACTTTTAAGTAATAAACAACTTTTGCAGTTAAATTCTGTTTCAGATAAAGAACAAACCAGACCATCGGAAGCAGCAGTAGCCCCAGGCACGTGGGTTTGGGTGAAAGTCATCAAGAAGAAGAATTGGACCTCACCGAAGTGGGAAGGGTCATACAAAGTGCTACTGTCAACACCCACTGCAGTCAAGATCGCAGAGCGAGCATCCTGGATTCATTTGATACACTGTAAATTGGTTAAAAACTTTGAACTGGGCAAAAAAACTTGTTATTGTTACACAAGAACAAAATGACCAGATACAGAGCAAATAGAAATACAGAACAACCTCAAAAGTATTGCATGATCATTCTGTTAACCATACTGATAACATTAATCTTTTTGTTGTGGCCCTTCCTTTTTCCAGCCACATGAGCTGAACTGAATAAATGAGATGCATTACTCATAGACTGGCATCCAAACTTTAACACTTACCAAGCAATTAAATATGTGTATGCTGAAACTTTTAATGTTTTGAATTGCTGGATTTGCACAGCTATACCAACAGCATACAGGGGATTATTAATGACTGCTGTCCCCCTAGGGATCAATGAGACCTGGGAAAATTTGATTTTTGATACTACAACTGTGAAATCACAAGACAAAATAGCATTGTACCTGCCTGTTACACAAAAGGGAATTGTATGTTTTTACAAAAATGATACTGTTCAGGTGGGTTGGAGCAATTGTAATGTGACTGTTCCTTACAAATGTTATATCAAAGCTAATAATGCAGGTTATATTTGTGATACAAACTATTACTCATATTTTGAATTAATGCACAAAACGGTTGATGAAGTACAACATAATCCTATTCTTTTTAAACAACTATCTAGCATTGATAAGAAAATGTTTCATGCAGGGCAAGTATATATTAATACTAAAGTAGAGAATTGTTATTTTGTGTGTGGGAAAAAGGCATACAAATGGTTACCTGAGAATTGGTCCGGCAGTTGTTTTTTGGGTTACCTGGTTCCGGCCATACGACACACTGCGGTTTTGCCTCAGGGAAGAATTTGAAATGTCAGAGAGGTCACCAAGAAACCAAGAAATCCAATCAAGAGACCTGAGAATCCAATGGGAAGAATCAAAGCAGGCTGGAGAAATCATAACTCCATGAAAAACAAAGATAAACTGACACACACGGACTTGAGTGATACTATTATATTGTGGGCAGGTATAGCCCCTGCATATGGTGCAGTGAAATCGATTTGGGAGCTGAGAAAACTGTCCAAACTTCTCGAAGTAATGAGCAATGCAACTTTTTCTGCTCTTGAATTAGTGACTGATGAACTGAACACTATGAGAACTGTGGTGCTTCAAAACCACATGGCTCTCACCTTCACCCTAGCGGCGAAAGGTGGTACGTGCAATTTAATAAACGAGGAGTGCTGTTCATATATTCCTGACAACCAGCATGAGATAAACGACCATCTTGAGGGGATTCAGCAAATGTCGGCCATGACCAAACCAGGCCCAAACCCACTGACGGATTTTTTCCAGAATTTGTTTGGGGGGTGGGGTAGCATCCCAATGAACATCCTGATTGCCATTTGTGTGGGATTACTCCTATTAGGAGTGTGTGTTTGTTGTGGTATTCCCTGCATGAAAAGATTAATCAAAGATTTTATAGACATGTCAGTTTCTGAGACTTTGTATCAAAGTACTGAAATTGAAGAACTGTTGAAAAATGAAACACTTTCATAAGTTTAAACTAAATGACTCTCTTAACTGCAAATTCTGAACAGAAAGAGGTTAGGAGAAGAAGCAACTGTTTATGCTTTTGAAAATAGAATAAAAAGAAAAGTATTAACAGGGGGGAAATGTTAGAAAAATATGTATTAATGTATATGTTTAGTACTTATTAGAAGCTAAAAGGGTTAACACATTTCATTCTATTTTATGTACAGCTTAATTCTGTATGAAATTACAAGATGCTTTTCAAACTGCAGTATGCTTTCTGAAATTGCAAGATGCTCTCTGACCTAGTATTTACTAGCACAGCAAAATTCATGTTTATGCCTTTTGGAAATTTACTGAGAAGCAGGTGATTATCTGCTAGGTCAGGAAAATAAATGAATAGAACAATACTGTTTTCTATAATGTTATTGAACTTGAACAATCAGCTCTGTTCATGTAATGAGAACATGCACAGCTGCAGAAAAGAAAGATACATTGAACAAAGACTGCTTGAAGAAATGAACTATAATCTGTACTTGCTTTGTGCTCGAATTAGCCATAGTACCTTGAATGGTAACATTGCACAGTGAGAAGTTGTATCTGACCGGTGGTCATCAAGGCCACGTTGTTTTTCTTAGGAAGTTTTTTTTTTTTGTAAACTTGATGTGCCAGCAGGAAATCATGGAAAAACAGCTGCTATGAAATAATATTGAAAGAACTTGTGATTTATTACGTCAGCTTGGTAGGCAATGTCTTGTAAGAAATGTATAAGAATAGCTTCACTTCCTGATTCTAGTTAGACAAACTCTGTATTAGCATGTTTTTGTCTCCTTGCTGCAAGATTAAAGTGCCTTAACCTGAACCTGCGATGTGTTGATCTTTTTTGAAGTTGTTTTTCCTTTGACACTATCGCACACTTACCTTACCCATGCCCTAAAACTAATGTCCGTCACTTTCGCACACTTACCTTACCCGCACCCTAACCCCAACATCCGTCACACTAACACACTTACCTTAACCAGACCCATAACTTTCACACCACAGTACAGAAAATGTCTAAGCCATGGAAATAGCCAACCAAATTCTTTCCCTTGGAAAGCATTTGAATTTCCGTGGCTTCAACTTTTCTATTTTTCAAACTTCCCTGTTCGATATTCCAATACTCAATATTTAGGATGGTCGATTAAATAACAGGTACCCGAAAATGTGAGGAGGCAGGAACACAGTCAGGAATGCTTCACATGTTTTTAGACATGGAGACTGCAGAAAGATCATGAGACAAGCAGCAAAAAAATCTAAGGAAACAGTTTGAGAAAGGAGGGATAGATCTGAAGATAGAGAAGAAGGAAGCTAGTGGACAGAAAAGTAACTTAAATTCCAGAGGATGTTCACAGTAGAAATTTAAAAAGTAGAAAAGAAAATTGGAAGGCATGGACAGAGATCACAAAACTAATACTGCATGATAGATTCATCCCTGCAGTGAGGAAGGTAAAACAAGCAGCTAATATGAAGCGAGATGGGAAAAGAGACAGCAATAGTGAAAGAAAGTTCTAGACCATACCTCTCAACTGTCCATATTTTCACAGAATGTCCAGATTTTTGTCAAGCAGGATTATTCGACCCTGGACAGTTCGACCCCGGGCTGTTCTCCCCCGGACAGTTCGACTCCAATGCTTTTCTATACAATTTCATGTATAAATTTATATGTATTGTATATGTGATTTTTTTAGTGGACAGTTTGACCCTGGACTATTTGACCCCAGACTATTTGACCCCAAACATATTCTTTTAAGTACTTTATAATTAAGTTATTAATTAATCAATTATTCAATAATAACACTGTTAATGTTTCATTGTAAATATATTTTTTATTCATTTTTTATTTTATTTAATTATTACATTGGTTAGTATAAATATAACATTTAAATCGTTAACATATAATAACTAGTGATATGTTTTAACATATTATGATTACTGTCACTTTATAACATACTTTATAACATATGTTTTCCATCAATTAAATATATATTTTTATATTATGTTGATATGTTAACTATTCTATTATCTACTATAAATAATTTCTTTAAAATCAAATGAAATCAATTTTTTATTCATTTTACAGTTATAGGACGTTCTTTTGTCACATCTCCAAAATTTTATTGTTTGATCGTGATTGTATTTCGCAAAGCAGTTATATATCCTCATGACTTCTTTTTTCTTGTTTTTTTTTTTTTTTTTTTTTTTTTTGAGGCAGTCTTTGATATTTTCTCGGTAAATATGTGGATGCATGAGCAGTATATAACATTTTTTCTTTATGTCAAATATCGGTGGCATATTTTTTCTTGTTTTGCCATTTCAGTGGGGTCAAACTGTCCTGAGTCGAACCGTCTGGGGTCGAACTCTCCACCGGCAAAACATCCCGTATATTTTTGGTCTATTCTTCATAAAATGTGTGGTTTTCTGGAAAATTACTGGGATGATCTGAGAACTGAAGTCACTAAATAATTACATACATTTGAGTTTCAGACTTCATATAATTCAGAAAATATAGGTTAAGGTATACTCTGAACTTTCTAAGTTTATAAGAGCAATATCTAAAATCTGTCCCTAGTTTTGGGCCCTTGTCCCCCTATTTTGTCAGGCTTTGTCCAGATTTCTTGCACTAAGAGGTTGAGAGGTATGTTCTACACTATTGCAAGATCAATATCCAAAGTGATGGGAGGATGGGAGAGAGGAGGGGGAGATCTGCCAGGTGGCAACTAGAAATAGACAAAAGAAGGCAGACTACTGACTTAAGAGTGGGTGCACAAAAAGGACTGCACATGGATGTACGTGACAAATATATAGTAACCAGGGTGTGGGGGCTTCCTTACAAGTTGTCAGCTGTGAAGTGAGAAAGATTGTTAGCTATCAAGCACACCTGGATGAGCTGCAACTCTTTGAGTGTGTTTTCTGATAGGAAATCATCGTCAGCACTGTTTCTATTATAGTCCGTGCAGCAATCCATTGTTTTTGTTTTTGGAGAGTTCTTGCTTCTTGTGGTAGAACAATTGTGAATCAGTATGCAAAAAATGGGCTTATGTTAGATTTTGTTTCCACTGAAGCTTCAGCTGGTTGTGCTTGTCTGATTTGAACTCCAATCAATACTTACTTGGAGACACCTAGTAAAATTGTTAAAGAACAAAAAATTCAACAGAAAATGCATTCTGGGCAATTTCCTAATATATGGAAACAGCAGCATGGCAATAGAAGTAATACAGTATTAAATGGGTTCCAATGAAAACTTCTTATGCAAATGGACTATATGCCTTGATTATGAATGACTGACGCAAGTAGATGTGGCTGTGGGTTATTTATAGATATGACATATGTATGCTACAGTAAGGCCTTCAGCATCAAACTGCATTCAGTCAGAGGTAAAGCCTAGTACTGATAAGGATAAAAATATATAACATAACAAGAATCACATGATACTGCTGATCTATTTGTACTCTACAGAAGGCCTATAAATTTCCATAATGAGGCTTTAGTTCAAATCTTCTTTTAATGACATTATCAATGACACTGCAGCAGGGCAGAAAGGGATGCTGTATGTTCATTACATGATAGAATACACATTATGGCAGAAACAAGATAGCAAGTATGAAAACATGAATTTGATTAAAAATCTCAAACAGGCCTCAATCACAGAATAAATAATGAAGTTCTGACTATAGACCAGATAACCCACATTTGACTGAGTCATTTGAGGGACCAAGCAGGTGAAGATGAACTTGAGCAGTCAATGACAGCTTTCTCATTATCAGGAGAGAGGAGGATGGTAGGCCCGTAGTGTTAGTGACACCTAGGGGTGACTGGATGTTTTGCCTGCTTGTAGTTGTCATGTTGGCTTGTGCTGCATTGGGCATGGACCTCTTGCTGTGATGACGAATTGGAGGAGGGGTGTGGGAGCATGCACACTTCTTCCCTTTACCAGGCAGCTATTACAAGGCTGCAGATGGCTTAGTGTAGGACTCTCTTAGGGAACAAATTACTCACCCCACTCTTTACTACTCAAATGTCAAAGCCAATAGAGCATCTCAAGTGGGATCAAATGGGCCACAGGACTTTTACCTACTCTGGTGATACCTGGCTCCCCTCCAAGGGAATGTATGGGCCGAATAGGTGGAGGTATTGGAACCACTGAAAATGATCATTCAGAATAGTGGAGGTAGGATAAAAAAAGAAATTGTAATTGAATGTGCAGCTGGATTTAGTTTTAGGAAATAGGACCTTCATTTTCTGGGACCTCAGAATTGTAATTACAAACTTGAACCTTTTTCTTTCCTTCTTCTTAGAAACAGACTACTTATGCAAAAACAGCTATTCTGCATAATCTGTCATCAAACGGCATTCTCTTATGAGAGACTTTATCTTAAAGAGTGTAGGTTAATAGTCACTGTGCTAATACTGATGATGTAAACGGGCTTGGAATTTCACTGTCTAAGATCAACGAAGATTTCAGCAGTGTGCAAAGGGCTATAGTGCACATTCATAAATGGAGTAACTGTAGGTGGCATTACCCTTCCCTCATTTTGTAGCAACTTTAAAGTACATTTTAGTAAATTAAGGGCTGAATGGATTGTGGTACAAAATCACACTGCAGCAGTTTATAATATGCTGAGGTTACAGTGACACAGCCAACACCTCCTGTATGGAGGGCTCTTCCTCTAAACCAATTGAGTGCCATTTTAAAGACTTTTTTCATGCAAATAATTCTTGATGAAATGGGCCTTTCAGAAGGGATAAATACTGGGGGGGGGGTATAAGGCCCACACTTCAAAATCAAAACTGAGACTCGCCTTTCACTGCCCAGTTACTCTAGATGTGTTCTTAAAGTGTAAGGAAACTGCAGTGGAAATCAAAATTGTTCCTAAATGCCTTACCTCGCTCCATTTAACGTCATGTGACACAGATTCCAGAATGATACTGGTGCTGACACAAACCGCCATTTAGTAAGGGCACTGCGCTACGATTAGAGTGCACTTCCTTCGATGTTCTCTTTTATTTTGTCCCAGCCGACCATCTATCACTCTGTCATAAAGCTGGTTCCCCACTGCTACAGATTTAAGCTGTGCTTCAGCACAGAAAGGCCTTACGGTGGACGTATTTTGAGGTAAAAAAAAGTAGGAATCTGGATATCCTTGTGCCAAAGTTGACTGAGGCATTGTCATATGCGTATCTGGCAGATGGAGTTTAGAAACAAACCTGTGTCAGTTGGATTCAGCTGGGGAAATTATGAGCAGACATTTGAATGACGGACTAAATGGATTGTTGCTATTGACTGCTGAAGTAATGATTCATTATTGTTCTGGCACAGTAAGCTAAGGGGTTTTCATTTTTTGTTTGTGAAGATTTAAAGTTCCACACTGGCACCAGCGATCCATTATGGGACCTCACAAAGGATCAGCCCCCTTTTTCCTCTCTGGAAGGGATGTTTTGGTGACAATCAGCATGTCTTTATTAAATCTTTTAAAAAAGTATATATATATATATATATATATATATATATATATATATATATATATATATATAGAAAATAGTCCTGAATTCAGGTTTTGCTGTATTCTGGACTTTAGTACAGGTTCCTGTATTGCCCATATCCTTACTTGGATAGGAGGAAGCTTCTCTGTTCACCAGTGAGACTGGGGAGCTTTGAGCAGCCTCTCTGTCCCTGGAGTAGTGGTATCAGCCCAGAAACTATTTGTTTATTGGCTGTTTGGGGCTAATTCCTAGCTCTTTCAAGTCCCCTGCTTAAAAACCCACTTTGGCATGTTTTTTGTGCTTGTTCCGACTTAGCCAAGCTCCTTGTGGTCCTGCAGAGTGGTGCTAGCAACAGAGAGATGAAAAAGAGTGACTGCTGCCTAATTTAAGTAATCTTACCTACCTTTACATTAGTGACTGAATTTTCCCACTGAAAAGTGAGTTTGTAACTGTTGTACTACTTAATTAAGCTTGTTATTGCATTTTTGCTTACCTGCACTTTAAAGTCATTGTTTGTTGTTTAATTTAACTGTTGACGCTGCCCACTCAAGTGCGCTAGTCTGTGCAAAGCATTTACTGTGTTTTTCTGCTATCTGTTACTGTCTTGAAAAAAAAAGAAAAAAAAAACAAAAAATATATCCTTGTTTCTCGCCTTTTCTGAGCTAGAATAGTCCTGAATTCAGGTTTTGCTGTATTCTGGACTTTAGTACAAGTTCCTGTGTTGCCCATATCCTTACTTGGATAGGAGGAAGCTTCTCTATTCACCAGTGAGAGTGGGGAGCTTTGAGCAGCCTATCTGTCCTTGGAGGAGTGGTCTCAGCCCAGAAACTAGTTGTTTATTGGCTGTTTTGGGCTAATTCCTAGCTCTTTCAATTCCCCTGCTTTAAAACCCGCTTTAGCGCAGTTTTGCACATAGCGCAGCATCGGGCAGCGCCGCTTAAACGGGTTAAAACTATTTCCGGCTCCACAAAGTCTGCTCTTCACTTTTTCCCTTAGAACTGCTCTAAATCTCAAAATAAGCACTCTATTTTCATTCTAAAGCCCGGCACTTGCTCATATAAGTAATCTTACAGGTAAACACTAATAAACTTAAGCACTACACCCTCTTATACTCCTTTTAAGTACTTGCTCCCTATTGGTCCTTTCTGATCAGTCAATAAGTAGTTCCCTATACTTTTCAGGCATGTCCAAAGGCCAGTTTCGGGTTTACTCCCCAGTCCAGCTGGTGAATCTGGGAATCTTGAGGCAATGTTACAACTGCCTTATGTACACAGACCACCCTCTCCTCCTCCCAACAAGCTCACACATATGTGAGAGATGCAACTATATAGTCAAACTGGAGGCTGAGCTCTCTCAACCCAGTACTGGCACAGCTGGTCAGGAGGAAAAGGTAACCACACACACCACAAATCCAGTCTCACATAGACCCATCGCATCAGCAAACCAAACATATAAACACACAAAAACATACTCGGAGGCTCTAAACAAAAATCTGCCTAAGCAGCAGAGACCTCCAAAGCAGATATCCAAGCAGCCCCTACCATGCAACAATACCCACGTAACACATAGCTCACAAAGTCAGTGTGCCACAAAGTCACAGCCCTTAAGGCTAAACAACACACTGAATGCACTTGTAATACGTGATTCTATTGTCAGACACACTGACACCCCACTCACCAGACTGAATAAGGAGAAGGTCAGTGTAAGCTGCCTGTCGGGTGCCAGAATCCACACTCAGGTCACTCCAAAGCAAGTACAAATATGACTCCGTCATTGTCCATGCTGGTGTGAATGACCTGAGATGTACCTCCCTGAACTACATGAAAAGAGACATAGAGGAGCTCTCTGATCATGTAGCCCAGGCCGGTATGACCCTGACCTTGAGTAGCATCTTGCCCTCACCAAGAATGATGCTACAGTATAAAGACAAAATGATCAATTTTAACAATTGGCTAAAGTATTGGTGTCATTCAAAGGGGATCCAGTGTCTGTCAGCCTGGGATGACATGCTTGACAAGCCACGTTGCTTCACTAGGGACGGCTTGCACCTGTCACCCCTGGGTTTTCAAATACTGGCAAAGGCTCTTGCCTCCCCCATAGTGCCTTTTTTAGGCAAGGCTCAAAAGACAAACCCACCTCCATAGACAACATAAAGAAAAAGAAACTAAGGGTAATGCTGCTCAATGCCAGAAGTCTAAACCTCAAGATGCACACACTCGAGGCTCTCCTCAGTATGGAGAATATCAATATCTGTGCAGTAACAGAAACCTGGTTCAAGGCTCCCGAAAGCACCCAGTACTACCAGGTTATACTTCATACCATGCTTTTTGGTCAGAAAACTCGGACCGAACCACAAAAGGAGGGGGAGTATCCATATTCATCAAAGATACCCACACCTCCAGGTTAGTGGCACTGCACAAAGCATCGGAGACCATCCATGTGCAACTAACAGTGGGCAAAACTGCCTTTCAGTTTCCCAAACACAGGAACCCCACTCAGCTTTCCTGAGAACACTGGAAAATATGAAGGTGTCTTCAAACACCATTGTATTGCGTGACTTCAACTACCCATACATTGATTGGGAAAACTACTCAAGCCGAAACACCCTCGCCCAACGGTTCCTAGAATTTATAAACTCAAATGCTATGGAACAACTGGTCACCACTCCCACAAGAGGGGAAAACATATTGGACCTGGTCATCACCAACATGACATCTCTATGTTCTACTCCAGAGGTATACCCCTCATTGGTAAGATCAGACCATAAATTAACCTCACTGGACATCCATATTCCATCCCCACCCCCAGCCAAGGAAACCATGGTGAAGAACTTCTCAAAAGCAAACTTCACACTTCTCAAAACTGAGATGGAATCCTTCAAAGGCCCCGGGCCAGTGGAAACTACGGCCCAAAACGCAGAATCCTTTACAAAAGCATTCTATGGACACCTACAGGAATGCATGGAGCATGCTATCCCAAATAAAACCAAGACTCACTCCTCTAAAGGCAGGAGACCTGTCTGGTGGACCCCGGCCATAAATAAGCTATATAACAGAAGGAGGAAGCTACTACATGATAGAGAAAAATCTCAAAAAGGGAAGGCGTCTCTGATCAGTACTAGCAAAAAACTACGATCCCTCATAAAATCATCTAAGGCCAGCTTCAAAAGAAAAATTGCACAAGACACTAAAGATAATCACAAGGCCTTCTTTAGTTATGTCAGGAACCTGGGAGGCAACTCCCAGATATGCTCTGAGTTAGTGCAAAATGACAAAAAATACACTGAACCCACAGACATTGCCAACATCCTAGCAGAAAAGTTCAGTGCAAACCTCTCCTCCCCTTCCCCTCCAAAAGAGCAAATGTCTATCCCAACAGAATGTAGCCTCCCTGTGATCACAGATGCACAGGTGAGAGCTGCCCTCTCCAAAGCAAAAAACACAGCATCAATGGGACCAGATGGTATCCCGGGCTGCGTCTTATATGAGCTCCAAGAAGAACTAAACCCTCACATAAAGACACTGATCAATCTCAGCCTTACTACAGGATATGTACCGAAGGAATGGTGTACAGCAACAGTGGTCCCACTCCACAAAGGTGGTGCCACAACGGACCCCGGAAACTATCACCCTATAAGCCTGACTAGCCTGTTCTGCAAGGCTATGGAGAGTATCATCATGGAAATCATAAACAAAGACACTGGGAACCTCCAGACACTGGATCCTACCCAATTTGACTTTGTTAAGGGTAGATCTTGCCTCTTGAACCTGGTCGACTTCTTTGAAACTGTTACCAAAGCTATAGATGAAGGGAAGGTAGTCCACACAGCCTACCTGGACCTCGCAAAAGCCTTCGACACAATAGCCCACTTGGGCATCATAAATAAGCTCACCAGCTTAAATATCAACCCCTATGTCACAAGATGGGTTGCAAACTGGCTCAGAGATAGAACCCACATGGTCAGAATTGAAGGTGCCATGTCAGACTCTAAACCAGTTACAAGTGGCATCCCACAAGGCTCATTCCTGGGACCTCTCTTGTTCAGTATATATTTCGCTGAGGTACAGGCTAACATGGGTGGACTATGGCTGACAAAGTTCGCAGATGACTGCAAACTGGGTGCCATAATCGACTCTCCGGCTGACATGAGCATCCTCCAAAAGGGTCTCACAGAGACGGAAAACTGGTGCCAGAGCCATGGCCTAAAGCTGAATGCCAAAAAGTGCATTGTCATCCCCGTTAGGAAAAACAAAGTGCCCACAAATTACCACATAGGTGGTAATCCATTAAGTGTGGAAGAAGTAATTAGGGACCCATGTAGATAGTAATCTCTCCTTTGACAATCACGTTGCCAAAGTAGTTAGAAAGACCTTCTATATAGCCCACCTTATCACAAAAGGGTTCACATCTAGATCAAGAGGTCATTGTGCCCCTCTACTCATCACTTATCAGGCCCATAATTGAATACAATGCCCCATTTCAGATGTACCTTACTCGACACCTGCAGCAACTGGAAAGACCCCAAAAGTACCTCACCAAGAGGATCAAGGGACTCAAACAGATGCCCTATGCAGTTCGGCTAAAGAAACTCCAGCTCTACTCAGTTGCGTACCGCCTACTCAGAGGCGATCTGTGTTTGACGTATAAAGCCATGTCCAACCCAGAATTAATGGACATGCTCCACCTCAAGAAATCCAAATCCCTTAGAGCTACACACTCCAGGGACTTGAACCTCAGCACAGAAATAAATAGGACATGCTGGAGGGACAGATTCATATCCCAGAGGATCCCCTCACTCTGGAACAAAATCCCAATCCATGTTAGGCAGAGTACCTCACTGACCCTATTCAAGAGAAATCTTGACGAGTGGATGGGAGATCGTAAGTTTACCCCTGGGATCTCTTCTGTGTCCTTGCTAGACAGAGGTACAGTAAACTAACCTTAATATGGCTACCTTCTGTGACCTACTTTACAGAGGCACAGTCAACTAATCTAAAAGGGTGGCGAAAGCCAAACACACTCTGGTTAGGCTTATAAGTGCCCTAGGGCAGATAGCCTAGTATCAACCTATGAACCTATATATATTTAGGAAAGTACTAGAACAAGACTCCATGTTTACATCACTTGCATTGGTGACTAAAATATGACTGAAATACAAACATTTATTTAAGTGGTTAGCCTCCTAGGTACTTACCAGATAACGATCTAGTGATCCCAATAAGTTTCTAGCCCTAGAATTTCTTGTATGATTAACCCACAGCCTCTTGTATTATGAGTATGAGTTACCCATGTTACCCCTGTCCGTAAGGGACCAGGTTGCCAGTACAGTAATGAACTTCTGGTTTCCCATCCACTCATCCAGATTACATTTGAATAGACTAACAGGCATACTTTGCTTTATATGGAGAGGAAGATTGTTACAGAGAAGTGGTTTCTCTGTCAGATATATCTAACTCTCAAACATGTTCTATTTAAGTTACAGTAGAGACTGAGTTGCCTTGAGTGAGTGTTTCTGCCACTATTGGACTTGTAGATGTGTACTAGATCTGAAAGGATGGAGTCAACAGAATCTCTGTAAGTGAGACAGAGATTTCCCTCAGTAACCTGTAAGATACCCAAAAGCAGGACAGGTCTTGTGAGATAATCAGTGTAGCTTTTGTGATTTAGGCCCTTATTTTTTTTTTTTTTTTTAGTGAAAAGCATTGTAGTCACTTGAGTTGTGTCAGGTGTTTGGACAAGTATATACCAAAGGAGGCATTATACTCAGTGATTGGTCTTATGAGTGCAGAATACAGTGGAATGATCACCTCACTAAACCTGGATGCCATACCCTTACTAATAAGCTTTGCAGTGAAAAATAACTCCCTTACAGCAGTGGATACATGACAATGAAATGACAGCTCATTGTCCACAGGAATTCCCAGGTCTTTCACTAGTGGGTCAGGTTTCAGGAGTGCATTGATGTAATAGCTGATGAGACTATCATGCTTGTTGTTAGAGAGTACAGTTATACATATTTTTAGTATTTATTTTAGGCCCTAGCTTTGACACCAGCTATTGTTTTGGGAATGGCCTTCTTGAAAGATCTTGCTATCTTCTGGAGGGTTTATAATGTCATTGATATGCAATTTCCAAATGTCTCTGTAGCCAGCTTGATAGATTCAGGGATCCTAACACAATGTAGCACTTGCCTCATGTTCTTAGACAACCATAAAGAAAATAACACTGTATGCAAGAGATGTTAATCTCTAAAGCACACACCAAAAGCAACAGCAAATATCTCAGATAAGCCTGCACCCAATGGGCCCCAAGTGCAGAGCCCATAAGGCAAGCATACAATTTACCTAATACTTTTGTCACGGTGGAGTCCATTGTGTAGCACACATAGTGGAACCAGGATCCACAATATCATGCAGACTCAAGTGCAGCCCGTTACCAATATTACTCTATCATAGTCCATGCAGGTGTACATGACCTGAGACATACCTCGCTGGACTATATGAAAAGAGACATAATGGATCTCTTGCAATATGCATCACAGATAGGTATGAGCCTTGCACTGAGCAGCATTCAACTTTCACAAAGGAAGATGATACAGCATGAACATAAAATTACTGTTTTTAATAATTGGCTTAGTTCTGGTGTCAGTCCAGCAGGATCCAGTATCTGTCAACATTGGAGAACATAGTCAAAAGACCACTTTGCTTTGCCAAGGATGGGTTGCACTTGCTACCCCCTAAGCTTTTGGATATTGGCTAAAACTGTATCCACCCCTTAAAGACTTTTTAGATAATGCAAGAAAGATAGAACAACCAATATAGTGAAAACATCAACAAGCAATATTAAGGAATTACTGCTCATTGCTCAGAGCCTGAATAAAAAACTACACACCCTCCTAACTCTGGATAATGCAGTCATCTATGGCATGATATAGACTTGGTTTAAAGTCATAGAAAATACTCTGGAAGTTCAAGTTACAATTACTTCCAAATATTTAGACCAACAACAGCACAGACTATGACCGAAGGTGGAGGTTTTTCAGTCTATGTTAGCAACAAACATACCTGGTTAAACAAGATGATACCATTGAGCTCATCCGCATGCAAATCAGCTTAGCGTAAGTCCTCCACCATATCATGGCTAGCTACAGGTCACCATCTATGTCCATAGAGTCTCACTACTTTTACATAAACCTACTAGATGCACTCAGCATCCAACCAAACGCTATTGTCATGGGTGACTTTAACTACTCCTCTATAGACTGCAAAATGTACACTGCCTCAGACTCACAAGCACGTTTCCTGGACATTATTAAGACAAACACCCTGGAACAGATAGGGAAAGCTCCAACCAGACGATCAAACATACTACATTTGCTACTTACCAACATGGGACAGCATTACACCCCCCCCACCACATTTTCACTTGTATATTGGTGGAATCCTCATCTAAACTGGGTATGTAATAAAAAAAAAAAAAGAAATAAAAGAAGTAAACTTATGGCAAAAATAAGGAAAAGCAACTTCCTTAAAGACAAGTGCTCTCTTATACAACTAAGCAAGAAACCAAGAGGTCTAATTAAGTCCAACAAGACAAACTATGACATCAGGATAGCCTTGCAGGCTGAGGACAATCAGAAGGCTTTCTTCAGCTAAGTCTGGAACCTTAAATATAACACACAACAGTGTACTGAAATGGTGATGAACCATACCACCTACACTGATCAGGGTGACATAATCTACTACCTAATAAATTCAGCTCAAACTTCACTTTCCCTGTTCCACCTGGTGAAATTCCCTCAAACATACTTCTCCCAGCTATCATTAGAGGCCATGTGCTAGCAGCAATTGCTACAGCCATGAATACCTCCTCAAGGTGTCTCAACAACATCCCTGTTTGCCTCCTGAAGAGTCTAAAACATGATCTAGTAGGATTACTTGAAGCATTTTTCAACTACAGCCTTGAAACAGGCTATGTTCCAAGTGAATGGAAGGCTACAACAGCCATTCTCCTTAACAGTTTGGCACCATCAACTGACACGGGGTACTACAGACCCATCAGTCTAACAAGCCTAATGTGCAAAGCCATGGGATGCATTATCATGCATATAATAAACAAGGACATTGGCAATCTATGGACACTAGATCCATTCCACTTTGGCTTTGTTGAGGGAAAGTCATGCCTACTTAATCTGGTAGACTTCTTGGAAAGTGTCACCAAGGCAATGGGCGAGGGTAAGATGGTGCATACTGTTTATCCTGACCTGGCTAAGACATTTGATGCAATGCCACACTCAGGAATTTGTGTAAACCCTTATATAACTCACTGCATTTTTCCATCTGGCTCACAGACAGGACCCAAGAAGTCAGAATCAGTGGTATCACCTCCACCAAGAGACTGGTCACCATCAGAGTACTTGAGTGTTTTGGGCAGAGCCTGCTCCTGTTTGTTATCTACTTCTTGGAAGTCAAGGCTAGCAATAAAGGCCTCTGGCTTAGCAAGTTCACAGATGACTATAAATTGGGAGCTGTTATAGATTCCCCCCAATACGCAAGCATCTTACAAGTGGGTTTAAAGCAGACAAATGACTGGTGCCAAAGCCATGGCCTAAAAATTAATGCCAAAATGCATTATAATACCCTTTGGAAAACTGTCAAGCAAGTTAATTTATCCATCAATAAAAAGCCCCTAAGTGTTGACCCAGTAGTAAGGGATCTGGGAACATATGTAGACAGCAATCTGGCCTTTGACCAACATGTAGCTAAGATAATAAGAAAATCATTCTATGTGACCCAACATATAGGTAAGGGTATGTGGCATCTAGATCCAAGGAAGTTATAGCACCACTCCACTTAGTCTTTATCTGACTTATCATTGAATACAATGCCCTCTTTAGCATGTATCTAACCAGATACTTGCAACCTGGTTTCTCATCAGGAGAATTCAAGGCATGAATACCCCATGTTACACTGATTACCTAATGGCCTTGTCTTCGTATTCAGTCTCCTACAGGCTGCTGAGAGGGGATCTATGCATGCTTAAAGGGCTTCCTCAGATGCAGCCTTGATGGATATGTTGCATGTGTGCAAACAAACAACATTAGAAACACTAGATCCAGGGATCTGAACTTCACTTGTAACATAAACAGAACATGATGGTGAGTCAAATATGTGTCCCAAAGGATCCCTGCATTATGGAATAAGCTCTCCATACATGTAAAACAGAGTTCATCCCTGGCCCTAGTAAAAGAAAACCTTGACAATCGGATAGAAAATTGTAAATTTACCCCAGGTCTGAACCCCATGACCCTTATGGATAGAGGCCACTAGTAAGAAAAGTATTATCCTAACTAACTCCCCCTTACAAATCCTTAGCTACTAACCTAGTAACAAGCCCCCATATGATAATTGGGACCTAAATGATTTGGGGTATGTGACTAGGCTTGTAAGGGTCCTAGTAGTCTTTAGCCTGATAACAACCTATGAGCCTATAATGGCACAAGGTTTACAGTGTCTGCAAACTTGGTCATCCATAAGCCCTTTGTCAGCCATAAACTTTGACCTCTGAGAAGTAGATTCCAAAAGGGAGTGGCCAAAGGACTGAACCCTTAGGCACATCACTAATGGAAGGGCTTTGGGAGGAATGCTGAACACCCTTTGTGAGGTATAGATATGCAGTGTGTACAGATTTTCACACATCCAATGCTTCGGGACCCCTTTTGAAAAAGTTGACCGTATTAAGTAGGTAGGGTATGCTTTTGATTGCAATGAACTGTCTTGAATCAAGAGTTCGTAGGCTGCCTATGTCCTTATTTATTAAGTCCACAATGACCCTTTCCATAGCTTTACAGGTGATGCTGGATAGGCTTGTAGGTCTGTAGCTGCCCAGGTCAGAATCTTCCCATATTGATGAGAACTGAGTCCAGGATTTTGTCTCTCCTAGTACTAGTGTGGATTAGCTGGCCCATTAAGTTATTTATTTATTTGACATTTGTTTACTGGGAAAGTTCAACTTGGAATGAGCAAATTTTCAGTGGAGGTCTGGGGAGAAATGCTCCAGACACACATCTATGTAACATGGGAGGAAATTGGAGCATCCGGAGGAAACCCACATGAATCCACAGAGAACATGCAGAATCCACACAGAAGGCACCCCAGCTGAGAATCAAACTGGAGAACCTCTTGCTGTGAGGCAACAATGCAAAGCAGTGCACCACTGAGCCGTCCAAGAGCTTCGAGCTTCAAAAGTAGCCTGGTAGGAGATGTGGGCCAAGGGGAACATGGGGGGGGGGTGCTATAGTCAGATAAATTGTGATATTCTTTTTTAATGATAAGTGGAATTGCAAGGTTGTAATCCTGCCTAACATGTCTTGAGGAAAAATTTTGTTTTATGAATACAGAAATCCCATTGCCGCTAGTGCCTTCATCTAGTGCAGTGGGAGTGAACATGTGGTAGGAGTTGAAACCTTCCACAGGATGACTACATCCAAAATTCATGAACTGCATCTCCACGGCGATGAATATTTTGATATACTCTATGGACAGGAGTACCTGTAGAGAGTGTATTTTTTGCTAAGGTTCATCGCATTGAGCAGCAATACCTTCATGTTATCTGAATTTTTATTTTGCTATGGTGGAAACTTTTGAAGACTGACTTTGTCTAAAACAAATATTATGGGATGGATACTATTTTTTCCAATTTACCAAAAGCCTTGGGGAGAAAGCTGTAAGCCATCCCTGCAAACCAGTCTGAACTATTTACCATGTCCTCCCAAGCGAATATATATTGTACCTCCTTTAAATGGCACTAGAAGCAAAGCCAGTTGTTGTAGTCGGTCATCTTTTGTTCATATTGTGGCATCATTCTAGGTGAAGGTAAAATGTTGCTCATACCTGCCTCAGACACATATTGTGAGAGCTCCATCTTACCTCTCTTCATATATAGCCTAGGGAGGTATGGCTCAGACATGTACTATGACTGTGCCATACATGTACCAGTGATGTAAGGACTTGAGTGTATGCATTAATTGGTGAATTTTGGCCCCTAAAATTCAGTGCACCATGACCTTTTCCTTGTTCATCCTGGTCATTGGTGCCTCAGGGTATCACACAATGATTATGATTTTGGATTGTGTGGATGCTTACCTTATGGGCTATCGAGGTGAGACACAGTGAGCTACAGGTGCGTGTTTCTTGTTGGTTGCTGTTTGAGTTGAATGTTTCTGAAGATGCTGAGGGTAGTTGATGCTATTGTTGCAGATGGCTGGCCTTTGAGGTTTACATAGATTAGTGTTAACATCTAAAGCATGTGTGTGTCTATGTATTTGGTCTGAGGTGTTTGAGATAGGTTTAGTGAGGTGATCTGTGGTGCTCTCAGCATCATTATTTGTACTGGCTTCATGTGAGGGCTTTGCCTCCAATAACATTATATATTCGCACCTCTCTCACACTGTGATAGATTATTTAAGTAGTAGATGGATGTCAGTGAACATGAGACAATTACGACTTTGTCTCGGGGTGCCCTTTTCAGCCATGCTGACTACAGAGTCAGTTGGAAAGTACAGATCCATGCTTCCACTTGCTAATTAATGTAGACTGGTGGGGGACTAGTGCCTAAGGGACTAAGAGTTGCTTAAATTGAGCACTATCAGTGTAAGACAAAGAATAGAAGTCTTTCACAAAGAGCAGAAAGCTACTTCCAGGATTTCTGGAGTAGGTTATATAGAGGAAGTTATGGTTCTAAGTGCCAGTATCTGTAAACTAATTGGCAGCACCTTGTAACACAGGCAACTTGTGACAGCAGACAACCAAAAAATACAAACAAGCCCACTGCTCAGTAGCAAAACAGCACCATTCAAGGTTCTTCAAGCAATCAAATGCCTAGAAATGGCTTAATTCTTCCTCTGATCTCACCAAAACAGTTGTGGCTCAGATCACAATAAATGCTTATATACTAGAAAAAAAAGATACATACTGGTTGAATAACAATTAAATCTCTGTGGTTTACTGGTTATTACATTTCCTTTACATGCATGCAGGTCTGGATTTCAGTGCCCAGAAGGCCCATTATGTTGAGGGTTGGATAACGGCTAAAGAGTTTAGCTCATGAAGACAAGGTATAAGTTTTGATTCTCACCTTTGGAGGGGAAAATAGTCCACAAGCAGCTAGCCTATTATTTACCAATCTACCTATAAATAATAAGAAAACTCACAGCTGAACACTAACCTAATAATCTGCAGTCCTAGCCAATAACCAGAGGTCAGAATCAAACACTGTATCTTTCATCTGGGAGGTAAGGACCTTAACCATTATGCCAAAGTGCACACATACTAGACATAGAACTCTATACTAAAACACTAGGATGCACAGATTTTAAACTACCTTCCAGGTATTACACTGTGCACTAAGCAGGCAGGAAGATAAGAAATATAATTTGAACTTTAACAGTCTATGGAGAGGAACCTTCCAGTTTGATCTACTACTTACCAGCAGTATAAGCAGATGAGATGTGATGAGACTGCAAGCAGTTTCCAGAGACAATTTGTAGTAAGAGAAGGTAACTCAATAGTGATGCTGGTTTGTTGGGTAGGCAGTCAGTATCATGGCTCTATGGAAAACAATGGGTAGGAAGAGTGCTTAAATAGCTTGTATCACAGCCAATAGCAGTGAAGGGGGGCGGGACTTTGGTATTCAGATTACCATAAGGGGTGAAGGCCAGACATACAGCCTTTTAAAATCAAAAGAAGCAAAGGATGGGAGAATGCAGAATATGAGAGTATGACAGTTGTGCTGGATGTTCAAAACCTTGATAAATTATTAAGTTAAGCTGAGTGCCACATCTCAAGAAAACATTTTAACACTCTGAATATTACTAACATGTCAAGTAATTTATTAAGTAATCACATTGTTACAGTTTTAATCAAATGTTTGAATGTTGTTCCTGCTTCCAGGGATAGCTTGTTGCAGTTACCCAAATGCAGACCAGTAAGTTTAAAATTGTTTACCCATAGAGGGATTAATGGATTAGTAGAAACTGCTGCTCTCAGAATTTTGGGTTCATTTATGCCTAAACAATAGAGTGCACCACATGCGCTTCAAGATTTATCTGAGAAAGGAAAAAAACTTATTATAATTTTACTTTCCTTGCAGGGGATACTTGTTATACTCAGGCGCAGATGACCATGAAGACGCACATGTGAAAGTGTTTAAAGTAACAAGTCATTTAGTTGGCTTATGAAGTTCGAAGCACATGTTCCAGTTACAACCCCAGATGTGTTTATGTACAATAAATTACTTGACTGCATACCCAGCCTCAGTGTCTCATTTGAATACACAAAACATGTGACATGGTGTCAGACTGGGATCCGAAGTTGAAGCAGCTTAAAATCATGAGGCACACAGTTAGAAGAGGAGAAATATACAGAAGTGAACTCGCAAACAGGTTAGCAGTTACTCATAAGTACTTAAAATCGTTTAAATGATTTTTCAGTTGCCGAATGTGTGGCAAAGCATTCAAAATAATTACCAAGATAAAGAAAATGTCCAAAATAGCAACATATTGATAAAAGTGTGCAAAATAATTCCTGAAGTGTTTAAAATGTTTGGAAAGGCTAAAACATCTGAATGTTTTTTGCAATGTATGACTTTTTTGCATTAACTGAAACTTTTTGAAGTATCTGAAGTATCCAGAGTGTTCAAAGTGTTTGCAGTGTTAAAGCAATTTCTGAGAGATTCTTTTGCAATTGGCATACTTACAAGTACCTGGTCTATACTTATATTTAAATAAATTTTGTTGTTATGGCAGAGGGATTTCGCAGACCTGGACCGCTGATGTTTGATAATAATATAGTTGAGACTTGGCGAGTATTTGAGCAAGAATATGAGATTTTCATACAGGCTGCATTTTCTGATAAATAAGAACATACAAAAGCATTTATACTCCTCAGTTTAGCTGGCTCAGAAGTCATTGAGAGGGAATGTTCATTTGTGTATGCACCTGCTGTATATGCAGGGGAGGGGGAGAACTGCCATATTGTGATACAGGCTGAAATGTGGGAAGTCCCTCAGTGCTTAAAACATGAATTTAGAGGAATGTGTAACCCTCAAATGAATATTACTATACAAAGGCACATATTTTACACAAGAAATCAAAAGCCTGGTGAAACTATGTCAGCATATATTACTGACTTGATAAATAAAGCAGAAACATGCAGATTTGGTGATTTATGAGATGATATGATAAAAGACCGTCTTGTGTGTGGTGTTAATAATGATGCAGTGAGAAGGATTTTGCTTCAAGATAGTGATTTAACATTAAGTAAAGCCATAGAGATTTGTCAAATGCATGAGCTTACAGAAAAGCACTTGAATATGCTTATGAATGAGAAAAGCATGCTTACAGTATCTGCTTGTGCGATTGTTGATAGTGTACAGCCACAGAAAGTTAAGATGAAAAAGAAATATAAACCGAAGGCTGCCATAGCCAGTCTTATTGTTAACTGTCATAATTGTGGAGGCAGTCATGAACCTAAATGAGAAAAGTGCTTAGATTTTGGTCAGCAATGTCACAATTGTAAAAAGTGGAATCATTTCAAAAGGCTTTACAAGTCAAAAGTTATGCAACCTTTTATTAAAGGGGAGAATCTGAAGAACTAAGTAATCAGATAGAGAACTGTGAGTAAACTTTAATGTTCATGGTTTCTCGGAGATTAATGAAATGGTAAATATGGTAGACTATCAGCTGGCAGCAAAGAGTGAAATATTTTGTACTGTACAAATTAATGGAAAACTTGTAGAACTTAAAGTAGACACTGGATTCAAGTGCAATGTTATATTAGCACAAATGTTTGCCAAAGTAATGTTGATGTTGATGAACTAAGAACTCACATCTTACACAGCTTCAGACCCAATTCTCCAGAAGCTGAAATGTTATCAGTCAAGGATGGCCACCACAACAAAGCAGCTTACCACTAAACATACAGCAATATTTTCCTTACTTAGATGAGCTCATGATGGAAGATAGAATCATCATAAAAGGTCCTAAAGTGGTAATTCCTGAAGCATTGTAACAGGGATATATCAAATTTTGCATTGTGGTCACCTAGGTACTAATTCAACCTAAAGAAGGGCAAGAGGCATAGTATTTTGGCCTTCTTTTTAAAAGATATAGTGAAGGAAACTCTAGCAAGTTCAATTTGCAACAACACCAAACCACACCAACAAAAAGAACCCCTTCAGCTAAGTCAAATTCCTGAATTACCATGGTCGACAGTTGCTACTGATGTTTTTGAATGTAATGGTCAATCTTACTTAGTGTTAGTAGACTCTTATTCAAATTGATTTGAAATTGGCCTTCTTCCTAACTTAACATCCATCACTGTCATTACAAAATTGAAGAGAGATTTTTCTGTCCGTGGTAGCCCGCACAATGTCATTTCTGACAATGGTTCACAGTTTACAAGTCAGCAGTTCAAGAAATTTGCTGAGTCTTGGGACTTTGTCCATGTTACTAGCAGTACTGAGTATCCACAGCCCAATGGATTAGCTGAATGTGCAATTCAGAGTGCAAAGCACTTGGAGAAATCCAAGAAAGATAGTACCGATGTTTTCTTTAACTTACTGAACCTCAGAAACATTGCTCGAGGTAACTTGCTTGGTTCACCTGCTCAGAGGTTAATGTCTAGACAGACTAGAACAACTCTTCTGATCAGTAAACAATCATTATTACTAAATGCAAAGAACAACAGAATGGTCAAAACTCAACTTTCAAGAAAACGTCACACAAAAATTGTACTACGATAAGTCCATTAAACCCCTTATACCATTAAGACAAGAAGTTGTGAGAATGCAAACATCAAAAGGATATGACTGAGTGGGAATCATCAAGAATATTTGTGAAAAACCAAGATCTTACATCATACAATTTAAAGGAATGGATTTCAGAAGGAATCGAAGACATATATTACCAGTCTCCAAACCAGTGACACAGCAGATTGCCTGTGCCAATGATTTTTTCTGCGAGTGACTCTACACTTTTTCGAATTCCAGAGGACAGTGTACTTTCTTCAATTAATCCTGATGTAATCCCTGAAGTTCAAATTGTGAAAGAATCCCCAGAGACTGTACCTGTTCCTATACCCAGTCAAAGTTTTTTATGTGACCAGACCAGGTAGAATTTCCAGACCCAATCTGAAATCACAGCGACTTGGACTTGAGTTCAAATTTGTTGTTGAAATGTTTATGTGATATCTAGCTTGTAAAATATCGTTCTCCTATTGCATGTCAAACAAATTAAAGATGGAGGATGTAGATTAGTATGTATATTGACCCTAGTCAGTCACTGTAGCTAGGTAGCACATGCATATAAGTTACTGAGCACGTGCTGGATTGGTGCCATTTTGAATAGTCAGCCAGAGTGAATGCAGGCATGAATGGCAATGCACGAATGAGAGTGTTTGAAGTTACAAGATAGTCAGTTAGCTTATGAAGTTTGAAGTACATGTTCCAGTTATAACTACTGTTGTGTTTATGTACAATAAATGACTTGAATGTATACCCAGCCTCAGTGTCTCATTTTCATACACAAGACTTGAGACATCTTATACTAGAGGTATGGTAGGAAGGGCTTGCAATAACATTATAGAATGTATGAAGTCATACCCCTGCATCAGTGGGATGAAACCCTGATAATAACCATGGTGACTTCATTTGACTAGCAGTCTAGGTACTGGGTGAGCAGATACAGGGGAGAGTGTGACAGACAAATGATGAGGCAAACACCCTCACCTCTTTTAGGTAAGAGAGGAAAAGGGAATGTACTGAAAGCATGGCTAGTGCATGTTCCCAGTGGAGACTGTGAGATAAGGCACATAACACAAGCCAGTGAGTGTGTGGACAGGGGGCTAAGGCTGTGTGTCTGTCTGTTTATCTGTCTGTCTATCTGAGACTACAGATACAGGGTGGGAGACTGTTAGCAACTCAAGGCCTGTTAGAGCAAGTCCAAGAATAATGAAATGGAATGCACTGAAGTGTGAATCTATATACAGTAAATCATTGATTGCTGTGTCCCAGAGTATTTTCTTTTCTCCAAATGATGGTGATCTCAGAGTTAGTATATATAAGTACCAGGGGATGCAAGAGTTTCAGCCTTCTACATTGGTGTAGGTAGAGTGGCTTCATTCCCGCTAAAATCATCATTAAAGGAGAATACGTTACCCTTCAAAGAAAAAACAATTCAAAGATAACAATGATTGTCATTGTTTGCTATTCTCCTTTATATTTGTTTCATAAATCTGAAAAATCACAATTATGAGACTTAGAATTATGAAATGGAGTGATCTACATCCTTCTATACAACATGTTATGTCAAGAGATTAGGATACAACTCTCAAGGGTAACAGCGGCACACTGTGATAGCCATTGTACATTTGATCATTATTCTGATCCCGCGGTAGAAAATTCCTTCTGTTCATGAGGTTTTCATGTCAGGTGAGATGAGACTGATCCAGATAAGGAACATATCCAGACTTTACCCCAAATGGATATCCCCAAATAGAATGGACTGACAGAACTTATAATGGATCAAATGTCACCTGTGGCAGATCCATACATGCCTATCTAGACATGAAAAGTAGTGGTAAGTAAGTAAGTAAGTAAGTAAGTAAGTAACTAAATAACTAAATAACTAAATGAGTCAATAGGTGACACCATAGGAAGCACCTTAAACATTTTCTGAGATAAGACTGACTAATCCGGCTGAATACCCCATGCAGCTATTTCATGGATAAGCACAAAGTGCTGTCATTGTATTTTTCTTTGCAGCTCAAATCTAACAGAAAAATATTTTTGCTGCACGAGCCCCAGACAGAGATTTGTGAACACCCCCACAGCTACCCAGGGCATTTCATCATCAGCAACTCCAGTAGAGGAGACAGATCACTGCTAGTCAAGATACCTAATTTAACATCCCATGCCCCATGCAATAGTAGGTTCAGCTAGACATCAACTCCAGAAGAGGAGACAGATCACTGCTAGTCAAGATATTTAATTTCACATCCTATGCCCTATGCAACAGTAAGTTCACCTAGACAGCAACTCCAACAGGGGAGACAGATCACTGCTAGTCAAGATATCTAATTTCACATCCCATGCCCCATGCAATAGTAGGTTCAGCTAGACAGCAACTCCAGAAGAGGAGACATATCACTGCTAGTCAACATATCTAATTTCACATTTATTTTTATTTTTATTTATTATTTTTATTTTTTATTTTACATTTGTTGACTGGGCTAGTCTAGCTGGATACATGTCCATTTTCATTAGAGGCTCGGGGAGAAAAGCTCCAAAAAATAAAAATACAAATAATACATACCTACTTTTAGAGTAATAACAGATAAAAAATATTGGCTGATAAAATGTACAAATAGTAAAAAAAGCAGTTGTTACAAAAAACATGTTTTTTTTTTTTTCCTTTTCATATATCTTTACGAAATATATTAGTCTTAGCAAGGATAGAAGTATCAGTAAGAATCAAGGGTACTGTACATAAGATACAATATCCAGGTAATCATACATATTATTTATGATGACATGGTATTATGATTGTTTAGGTAAAAATGATAGAGTAAGGAGTAGTTGTTAGTTAAGAAGGAGAGAGGTTAGTCAGGGTTAGTACAGGAGCATAGCCAGTGTGCCTTTAGGAATAGCTTTAGATTCTTTTTAAAGAGTGAAAGAGAAATTTGTGATGTGAGTTCAGTGGGTAGTAAATTCCATAGCTTTCCTACGGAGTTAGAGTATCATGTCACATTCCATGCCCTATGCAATAGTAGGTTCAGCTAGACAGCAAATCCAGAAGAGGAGACAGATCGCTGCTAGTCAGGATATGTAATTTCACATCCCATGCCAAATGCAGTAGTAAGTTCAGCAAGACAGCAACTCCAGAAGAGGAGACAGATCACTGCTAGTCAAGATATCTAATTTCACATTCCATGCCCTATGCAATAGTAAGTTCAACAAAACAGCAACTCCAGAAGAGGAGACAGATCACTGCTAGTCAAGATATCTAATTTCACATCCCATGCCCTATGCAATAGTAAGTTCAGCAAAACAGCAACTCCAGAAGAGGAGACAGATCACTGCTAGTCAAGATATCTAATTTCACATTCCATGCCCTATGCAATGGTAGGTTTAGCTAGACAGCAACTTCAGAAGAGGAAACAGATAACTGCTAGTCAAGATATGTAATTTCACATCCCATGCCCTATGGAATAATAAATTCAGCTAGACAGCAACTCCAGAAGAGGAGATAGATCACTGCTAGTTTAGATATCTAATTTCAAATCTCATGCCCTTTGCAATGGTAGGTTCAGCTAGACAGCAACTCCAAAAGAGGAGACAGATCACTGATAGTCAAGATATCTAATTTCGCATTCCATGCCCTATGCAATATTAAGTTCAGCTAGACAGCAACTCCAGAAAAGGAGACAGATAACTGCTAGTCAAGATATCTAATTTCACATCCCATGCCCTGTGCAATAGGTATTTCAGCAAGACAGCAATTCCAGAAGATGAGCCAGAGCACTGCTAGTCAAAATATCTAATTTCAAATCCCATGCCGCATGCAATAGTAAGATCAGTCAGACAGCAAGTCCAGAAGAGGAGACAGGTCACTGCTAGTTAAGACATGTAATTTCACATCCCATGCCCTATGCAATAGTAGGTTCAGCAAGACAGAAAGTTCAGAAGAGCAGACATTTCACTGCCAGTCAAGATATCTAATTTCACATCCCGTGCCATGTGCAATAGAAGGTTCAGCTAGACAGCAACTCTAGAAGAGGAGACAGATCACTGATAGTCAGGATATCTAATTTCACATCCCATCCCGTATGCAATGGAATGTTTAGCTGGACAGCAACTCCAGAAGATGATACAGATTACTGCTAGTCAAGATATCTAATTTCACATCCCATGCCCTATGCAATAGTAAGTTCAGCAAGACAGCAACTCCAGAAAAGGAGACAGGTCACTGCTAATAAAGATATCTAATTTCACATCCCATGCCCTATGATATAGTAGGTTCAGCTAGACAGCAACTCCAGAAGTGGAGACAGATCACTGCTAGTCAACATATATATTTTCACATCCCATGACATATGCAATAGTAGGTTCAGCTAGACAGCAAGTCCAGAAAAGGAGATAGATAACTGCTTGTCAAGATATCTAATTTCACATCCCATGCCCTATGCAATGGTAAGTTCAGCTAGACAGCAACTCCAGAAGAGGAGACAGATCACTGCTTGTCAAAATATCTAATTTCACATCCCATGCCCTATGAAATAATAAGTTCAGCTAGACAGCAACTCCAGAAGAGGAGACAGGTCACTGCTAGTCAAGATATCTAATTACACATCCCATGCCCTTTCCAATAGTAGGTTGAGCTAGACACCAACTCCAGAAGAGGATACAGATCACTGCTAGTCAAGATATCTAATTTCACATCCCATGCCCTATGATATAGTATGTTCAGCTAGACAGCAACTCCAGAAGTGGAGACAGATCACTACTAGTCAACATATATATTTTCACATCCCATGACCTATGCAATAGTAAGTTCAGCTAGACAGCAACTCCAGAATAGGAGAAAGATCACTGCTAGTCAAGACATCTAATTTCACATCCCATGCACTATGGAATAGTAAGTTCAGCTAGACAGCAACTCCAGAAGAGGAGACAGATCACTGCTTGACAAAATATCTAATTTCACATCCCATGCCCTATGCAATAGTAAGTTCAGCTAGACAGCAACTCCAGAAAAGGAGACAGATCACGGCTAGTCAAGATATCTAATTTCACATGCCATGCACTGTGCAATAGTAGGTTCAGCTAGACAGCAAGTCCAGAATACGAGACAGATCACTGCTTGTCAAGATATCTAGTTTCACATCCCATGCCTAATGCCATGGTAGGATCAGGTAGACAGCAACTCCCAAAGAGGAGACAGATCACTGCTAGTCAAGATATCTAATTTCACATCCCGTGCCCTATGCAATAGTAAATTCAGCTAGGCAGCAACTCCAGAAGAGGAAACAGATCACTGCTAGTCAAAATATCTAATTTCACATCCCATGCCCTATGAAATAGTAAGTTCAGCTAGACAGCAACTCCAGAAGAGGAGACAGAACAATGCTAGTCAAGATATCTAATTTCACATCCCATCCCGATGCAATTGTAGGTTCAGCTAGACAGCAAGTCCAGAATACGAGACAGATCACTGCTTGTCAAGATATCTAATTTCACATCCCATGCCTAATGCCATGGTAGGTTCAGGTAGACAGCAACTCCAGAAGAGGAGACAGATCACTGCTAGTCAAGATATCTAATTTCACATCCCAAGCCCTGAGCAATAGTAGGTGCAGCGAGACAGCAACTCCAGAAGAGGAGACAGATCACTGCTAGTTAAGATATTTAATTTCACATCCCATCTCCCTTTGCAATGGTAGGTTCAACTAGACAGCAAGTCCAGAAGAGGAGACAGGTCACTACTAGTCAAGAAATCTAAATTCACATCCCATGCCCTATGCAATGGTAAGTTCAGCTAGGCAGCAACTCCAGAAGAGGAGGCAGGTCACTGCTCGTCAGGATATCTAATTTCACATCCCATGCCCTATGCAATAGTAAGTTCAGCTAGACAGCAACTCTAGAAGAGGACACATATCCCTGCTAGTCAAGATATTTAATTTCACATCCCATGTCCTATGCAATAGTAAATTCAGCTAGACAGCAACTCCGGAAGAGGAGACAGATCACTGCTAGTCAGGATATCTAATTTCACATCCCATGTCGTATGCAATAGAATGTTTAGCTGGACAGCAACTCCAGAAGATGCTACAGATCACTGCCAGTCAAGATATCTAATTTCACATCCCTTGCCCTATGCAATAGTAAGTTCAGCTAGACAGGAAGTCCAGAAGAAAAGACAGATCACTGTTAGTCAAGATATCTAATTTAGCATCCCATGCCCTATGCAATAGTACGTTCAGCAAGACAGCAACTCCAGAAAAAGAGACAGATCACTGCTAGTCAAGATATCTAATTTCACATCCCATGCCCTATCCAATATTAGGTTCAGCTAGACAGCAACTCCAGAAGAGGAGACAGATCACTGCTAGTCAAGATATCTAATTTCACATCCCATGCCCTATGATATAGTAGGTTCAGCTAGGCAGCAACTCCAGAAGTGGAGACAGATCACTGCTAGTCAACATATCTATTTTCACATCCCATGACCTATGCAATAGTAGGTTCAGCTAGACAGCAAGTCCAGAAGAGGAGACACATAAGTGCGTGTCAAGATATTTAATTTCACATCCCATGCCCTATGCAATGGTAAGTTCAGCTAGACAGCAACTCCAGAAGAGGAGACAGATCACTGCTAGTCAAGATATCTAATCTCATATCCCATGCCCTATGCAATAGTAAGTTCAGCTAGACAGCATCTCCAGAAGAGGAGACAGATCACTGCTTGTCAAAATATCTAATTTCACATCCCATGCCCTATGAAATAGTAAGTTCAGCTAGACAGCAACTCCAGAAGAGGAGACAGATCGCTGCTAGTCAAGATATCTAATTTCACATCCCATGCCCTATGCAATAGTAAGTTCAGCTAGACAGCAACTCCAGAATAGGAGACAGATCACTGCTAGTCAATATATCTAATTTCACATCCCATGCCCTATGCAATAGTAAGTTCAGCTAGACAGCAGCTCCAGAAAAGGAGACAGATCACTGCTAGTCAATATATCTAATTTCACATCCCATGCACTATGCAATAGTAGGTTCAGCTAGACAGCAAGTCCAGAATATGAGACAGATCACTGCTTGTCAAGATATCTAGTTTCACATCCCATGCCTAATGCCATGGTAGGTTCAGGTAGACAGCAACTCCAGAAGAGGAGACAGATCACTGCTAATCAAGATATCTAATTTCACATCCCGTGCCCTATGCAACAGTAAGTTCAGCTAGACAGCAACTCCAGAAGAGGAGACAGATCACTAATAGTCAAAATATCTAATTTCACATCCCATGCCCTATGAAATAATAAGTTCAGCTAGACAGCAACTACAGAAGAGGAGACCGATCACTGCTAGTCAAGATATCTAATTTAAGTTCCCATGCCCAATGCAATAGTAAGTTCAGCTAGACAGTAAGTCCAGAAGAGGAGACAGATCACTGCTAGTCAAGATATCTAATTTCACATCCCATGCCCTATGCAATAGTAGGTTCAGCTAGACAGCAACTCCAGAACAGCAGACATTTCACTACTAGTCAAGATATCTAATTTCACATCCCATGCCCTATGCAATAATAGGTTCAACTAGACAGCAACTCCAGAAAAAGAGACAGATCACTGTTTGTCAAAATATCTAATTTCACATCACATGCCCTATGCAATAGTAAGTTCAGCTACACAGCAACTCCAGAAAAAGAGACAGATCACTGCTAGTTTAGATATCTAATATCACATCCCATGCCCTATGCAATGGTAGGTTCAGCTAGACAGCAACTCCAGAAGATGAGACAGATCACTGCTAGTCAAGATATCTAATTTCACATGCCATGACCTTCGCAATAGTAAGTACAGCTAGAGAGCAACTTCAGAAGAGGAGACAGATCACTGCTTGTCAAGATACCTAATTTCACATCCCATGCCCTATGCAAAAGTAAGTTCAGCTAGCCAGCAACTCCAGAAGAGGAGACAGATCACTGCTAGTCAAGATATCTAATTTCACATCCCATGCCCTATGCAATGGTAGGTTCAGCTAGACAGCAACTCCAGAAGAGGATACAGATCACTGCTAGTCAAGATATCTAATTTCACATCCTATGCCCTATGCAATTGTAGGTTCAGCTGGACAGCAACTCCAGAAGTGCAGACATATCACTGTTATTGATGATATCTGATTTCACATCCTGTGCCCTATGCAATAGTAAGTTCAGCTAGACAGCAACTCTAGAAGAGGAGACAGATTACTGCTAGTCAAGATATCTAATATCACATCCTATGCCCTATGCAATTGTAGGGTCAGCTGGACAGCAACTCCAGAAGTGGAGACAGATCGCTGCTGGTCAAGATACGTAATTTCACATCCCATGCTCTATGCAATGGTAGGTTCAGCTAGATGTAGCTGCCACTTTTCTTCCTCTTGTTCATACTTTGGCATCTTTCCTGTCAGTGATGTGAGCTTCACATGCCTAATGTCTGTTCCCATTGGCAGTGGTTAGGATATGTGAAGCTGTTTGTCACGAGAGTGACCTGAATAGCATTACATTTCCTTCTTCCTTTACTTTGCAGGTGAGCTCACAGAATGATTGTTTGTTGCAATTTTAGGCTGGGCCCAATTAGGCTATGTGGGTGACCCAGATACCAGGATCTTCCTGACATATTCCGACACCAGGCCTGCTTCAAGTGCATGGCCCAGTAGTCTAAGTCTGGGCAGGAATTTCTCTCTGAATGTCAGTATGCCCTGGAAGCAGGTTAAGCTGCAATTCTAATCTTTTTACCTTTTGTATACCTGGCCTTTCTACCTTTCTTCCTGTATGCTCAGTTGTTGACCTTATTGTGATCTAGATATTATGATCAAGTTGCATCTCATTTCAGTTTTTTTTGTTTCTGTCTGCATGCTTGAATTCCTGTCCTTTCTGCATTATAACGCGTCATTGACATATGTGCTATGACAGGCACTTTAGACGAAGTATAATAAATGCTGCATTTTCTCTAAATGAAAAGATTATATAGTATAAGATTTATGATGTTCATTTGTTTTTATAGCATCTATTTTGGCCCATGTAATACGTCCATAGATACTTACCTAACTATTGATGTATGAGGTTCTGAAGAAGCCTAGCCTTACATTCCCTTGCAGGTTTATTCCCTCGTATTTTGCATACTAGTAATACAGAGGGGAGGAGAAGGATATGTTGTGGCATTTAATTTTTGCTCCTATCCATGAGGGGCAAGGGTGCTAAACCAGGGTGAATTTGCAGCTTCCTGTTCATTCATCCAAATTATGCTTGAATGGAATAATAGAAGTGCTTTGCTTTATGTGGAGTGGAACACGGTTCCATAGAAACGGTATTCTCTGTGATACATGCCTACCTCTCCAACATGTTCAGTTTGTTACAGAAGAGATTGACATCCCTTGAGCAGGTGTACATGCTACCATTATGAATGTGTAGTAGGTCTGACAGGATAGGGGGTGTTGAAGATTTATAGGTTACCTTCTAGTACCCTGTATGATTTAAAAGTTCTAATGTGTTATTTTGTGCATATTTCTTATCATTAGCAAATGACACCTTTCCCACTATTTTGTCTGATTAAGTAATTGAGTTTCGATCTGCAACTGCATCTATTTCTTTTAATAAATAAATATATTTTATAATGTTTCCACAGCACTCCAGTTACATTATATGTGAAAATGAATTAGAGACAGTCACAAGCACCTGATAACAGGGCCATAATGGCATTGGGATAGCCAATTTTCTATTTAGTCTCCTATATACCACTCTGGATACAAATACTTTGCTCAAAATGGATATTTATTTTATGTTTATTACTAAAAGCAACAGGAACTTATAAATAATTGTTTGCTCTTCCTTAAAACAAAAAAAGGAGAATTTTTTTAAAGTAGATAATATTTGATTATTTACTGCACCTTTATGCAAAGGTTTTTCATGCTAGTCAGGTTTTTTGTGGGACTGGAACCCCAGACTAGCTAAAATAGTATATGCACCAATGAGTTTAATGGTACGACAAAGCTAGCATTTGGCCTTTGCTAGGTTTTTATTGCAGCTTTAAAAACAGCTATATAACTTTGAGGTTCATTTGCACGCCTTCCCTGCTCCAATACTCAAACAGTATATCCTTCCTATATTGCTTACTGCTATCAAAATTACCCCAGCTGGCCCAAGCATATACCGCAAAATGACCTTAAGGTCTAAATCTCAGTAAGCTGTAATAATATTGCTGAATGCACTATGAGACATGCTCTCAACATAAAGCAAGTTAAATATACTGTTTTACTTGTCTCCAGATACCAAGTTTATTACTGCAAGTTATTGTCTGCAGAGAGGAAAGCCATATATTTTATTCATAGCTCTAATGCATTTAATGAAAACATGAAACCTGGCTGCAAACCACAGAAGTCAATAAATATATTCAGCAAAGCAACTTGAATGATAAAATGTGCCCATAATATCAGAGAACAGAACTGCTTGGCCACTGACATCAATTGCGGGAATACACTTTAATGCATATCACCACATAATAGAAATTATATTCCTGCCACAGTACCACAGTTAGCATTTTCACCAGCTGATTTAAATGCCAGAATCTCTAGAGTTTTTTATTTTTAAACAATTGCTAATGCAATTGTGAGCAGATCTAATTTGTCTTTATTTTCTTGAATATTTTAAAATGAAGGATTACTTATATGGGCAGAGGATCCGTATTCAGTACCTTTAGACATCCTATGCCATTCTTAAACTTGTAATCATAGACAGACCAAGTTAGAGTGCCTTGTTTCTAATTTATTGAATGAAACAAAAATGAGTTCATTTATCTGTAATAAAAATGTTGAAAAAATGACTGTGTAGGAAATCAAAGGTTTTGATACATAAGGAAAGTAACATGAAAAGCTAGACTATACAGAAAAGAGGTTTGTGTTATGAAATGCATATCTAATCAATTTATCTATTCAGATCACACATCCTGACTCCTTCAGATACATTCTTCTAAGAATATTCTTTAAAGCTGGCTGTTGTCTTAATCCTA
>NC_056735.1:78106926-78119426 GCF_019279795.1 Protopterus annectens
ACTTAACTAATCTCACTATATTTTCTTGACTGGTCTAAAGAATTACTGTCCCCTCGTTTACTTACTAGAGCAAAGAAAGATGATGTAGGTGAGTGGTCCTTTTTGTCAGGTTTCACAAACAGACTGTCCTGAGACTTCTGTCTCATCTAGTATTAAAACATCATTTGAGTGATGGATTATAGAATGACATCACATACAGCTGCTCATCTGACTCTGGTTCCCACATTACCCCCTTTATAGAAAATGAACCAGATTCTAGGACATATGTGTCATAATATGCTTACATAGAGCTTTGCTAAGATGTGTTATAGCATTTGTAAGCTATAAAACTATTTCAAAATCTTCCACCCTTCCAGGGTAACAATTAGTTCACCTCTAAGGACAATACAGTAGGATTCCTAGTCCTGGTTTTCACAGACGTTTTGTGTCTGGCTGCAATCAGAACTATAAGATACAATCTTTATGGCCTAAACCAGGTAATTTTATTCCAGACTATTTTTCAAAGTTAGCAGGACTGAGATTAACCTCTTCTCTACCAGTGTCCTCTGTTACAAAAAATATTCATTTCAACAGTTACAATACAGTCTGACATACAGGTGTATTTCTTTTCTGTCCAGCAGGACCCACTGTTGGTACATTTTTTAACACAAGCAGCTTTACAAGTACATTTTCAACACAAGCACCTGTACACATCAGTTTGATATGCAAATGATATATAATTCTTTATAAAACTCCAGCTAGCTATGCTGGCATAATTTACACATCCACTGCCTTACTTCTCCTGGCATAGCTGGCAATTCCTCACATCATCACATCTCTCCCACCTTTGAAGACTCAAGTTACTTTTTCAAGTAACCCTTGAGAAACATGGCTTGAGGGACATGGGCCTATCCGGGAACACATTCATGCATACCCTGTCTTGAGATGCCATCTGTACTGGCATTGCTGACCCCACTATGGTGCTGCTCTGTCATATCATATGCACGTAATGGAAGGCTCCACCTTAATAACTTGGCATTTTGCTGGCTGGTTTGAGGTAGCCATGTTAAGGGATTGTGGTCTGCAAGTCCAGTGAATTTCCTTCCATACAGATAGGGTTGAAGTTTCTGCACTGCCTGTACTATGGCTAGACATTCTTTTTCTACTGCTGCATAACACTTCATCATAGGCTGGAGTCTATGGCTGAGATATACAAATGGGTGCTCTTCTCCATCTGAGAATCCTTGGCTGAGTACAGCTCCCACCACATGGTTCGAAGCATCCACCTGCACGATAAATTATTTGCTGTAATCTGGACTGGCTAACACAGGGGGCCCTCCCAATGCCCTTTTAAGCTTTTGGAATGCTTGCTCACATGCTGGGATCCACACTACCTTATCTGGTCTGTTTTTCCTCATCAGGTCTGTGAGGGGGAACAGCTATTGTACTATTATTGGGAACAAACCTTCTGTAGTATAGTGCTTTCCACAAGAATGCCCTCACCTGCTTTTTGGTAACTGGGGTATGCCATGCCCGAATAGCTTCCATTTTGGCAGGTTCTGGCCTGATCTTACTACTCCCCACTCTATGTCCCAGGTAGGAGACCTCTGCCATAACCACATAATACTAACTGGGCAAAATGGTCAAACCTGCCCTTTGCAGTTTGCCCAGGACCTCCCTGACATGCTGAAGGTACTCTTACCAGGAATGGCTGTAGATGACAATATCTTCCAGATAAGCAAGGACATAATCTCCTGCTGTTGCTAGAATATGATCTACCAGCCTCTGGAAGGTTGCTGGGGCATTTTCCATCCCAAAGGGCATATTTGCGAACTCATATAACCTAAAAGGAATCACAAAGGCTGACTTCTGTCTAGCCGTTGGTCAGCTCGGTAGTGGTTAGATACTTAGCCTTACCCAGCTGGTCTAAGGCTTCATTTATCTTGGGCATGGGGTAAACATTTGACTCTGTGTGACAATTTAGTTTTCTGTAGTCCACACAGAACCTGGTGTTGAAATGTTTCTTTGGTACCAGCACCACTGGGGAGGCCCAGAGACTGCTGGACTCCTGGATTACCCACAGTTCCTGCGCTTCCTGTATCTCCTCCTTCAGAGTTTGTGTGACTCACTGAGGAATCCTGTAATAGACCTGCTTGATAGGCCTTTGGGGTCCTGTATCCACATGGTGCTGCACCAGGCAGGTGCACCCAAGTTTCCCAGTGAACATGCCCTCAAGCACCTGTAACACTTCTTGGATGTCTTGAAGCTGGGTGAGGAACAGTCCCTGGGTCATTGCTACCCCTTCCACTGACATGTCAGTCCAAGCCTCACTGAGAAGATCCATCACAAGACCCTCAGACTTCTCCTGCCATCCACTGCAAATGCGCAGCACCAGGGCCTCCCTATCATCATATAATTTTATCGTGTTAACATGGTACAATTTGTGCCCTGCCTCCTGCCTTGCCCAAGTGGTCTGCAGCTTATTGTGTCTGACAGGAATGAGAACCAAAACCTGCTGTCCCACAGCATACTCTCAGGCTTGAGCATTCCTGTCATACCAGACCTTTTCTGCTGTGGGGCTCCTGCCAGGTTCTCCTGGGCCAAGTCCTTGAGCTCATTAACCCTTGTTCTGAAGTTTAGGACATACACCACAACAGACTCCTTGTGGGATTCACAGTTACCCTCTCAATCATCACAAATCAAATCTAAAGGCCCCCTCACCCTATGTCTATACAACAGCTCAAGGGGTGAAAAATCTGTGAATTCCTGGGGTACCTCTCTGTATGCAAACAGCAGATGGGGCAGATATTTGTCCTACTCTTTCTTAAACTGGTCTGCAAATGCCTGTAGCATGGTTTAAACTGCAGAGTTTAACCTCTCAACAAGACCATTCATCTAGGGGTGGTACTGGGTGGTCTTTAAGTTCTTCATCTCACAGCACTCTCACAGGCAAACCATTAGGTCTGACATGAAATTGGCACCTCTGTTGGTCAGTATTTCTTTTGGGTAACCTACCCTGCTGAAATTCTCTAACAAATCATTTGCCACCATCTCTGCCTTGATGGAAGACACAGCCACCACCTCAGGGTATCTAGTAGCATAATCTACTATGACCAGGATATACTTCTTCCCTGTGGAACATGGGGTATTCAGAGGCCCCACAATATCCATAGCTACCCTCTGAAATAGCTCCTCAAACACAGGCAAAGGCTTCAAAAGAACTTTGACCTTGTCTCCTGCCTTTCTTACTTTTTGGCATTGTTCACAGGTCCTGTAGTACCCTGTTACATTCCTTGCAAACCCAGGCCAATAAAAGTTCTGCATAATACATTTTTTGGTATGATTTATGCCCACATGACCTTCAAAAGGAATGTCATGAGCTATGACTATAAGTGCCAGACAGTAGGCTATGGACACTACCAAGTGCTGTATTACCTCACCCTCTAGCCCTCCCTCAGGCATCCACACTCTATACAGTAACCCTCTTTTCCAATATACAGACTCTTCTTTTCCTTGAGGATCAGGTGCCTTCCTAGCTACCTCACTTAAGCTTCTTAGTGTAGGTTCTAAGAGCTGAGCCAGTCCAACTCTATCTTTGTGACCCTTCCCAGCTCCCCTTCCACAGGAAGTCTGTTATCCTCTGTCAGCAGTGTCTCACTGTCAGCCTGGGAATTCAGTACCTACCAGCAGCTGTGGCTCACCTTCATAGATAAATAGGTTCATAGGTTAGTACTAGGCTATCGGCCCTAGGGCCTATACAAGCCTAGCCATAACAATTCCCTGGTTATTTCTTCCCACACTATTTACTTCCCTGGACCCCTGTCTAGCAGGGCAACTGATGTGATCCCCAGGGTGAATTTCCTTTCTCCCATCCAATCATCAAGGTTCCTTTTAAAGAGGGCTAAAGAGGCTCTCTGCTTGACATGTATGGGCAGTCTATTCCAGAGTCTGGAGAGTCTCTGGGTCAGGAACCTATTCCTCTAGCATGTTTTGTTTATTGTGATGACAAGATTTAGATCCCTGGACTGTGTGGCTCTGAGGGATTGGGATTTCTTTAAGTGTAGCATGCCCAACAGCTCTGGGTTTGACATGGTCTTGTATGTTAAGCAAAGATCGCCTCAGAGTAGACGATATGTGACAGAGTATAGCCGGAGTTTTTTTAGATGATCAGCATAGGGCATCTGCTTTAGGCCTGTAATTCTTTTAGTGAGGCATTTCTGCGGCCTTTCCAGTTGTTGCAGATGTCTTGAGAGGTACATACCAAATGGAGCATTGTATTCTATAATGGGTCTAATGAGGGATGAGTACAGTGAGACAATGACCTCCTTTTTTCTGGATGAAAAGCCCTTAGTGATGAGATGTGCCACATAGAAGGATTTCATGACTGTTGTGGCAATGTGGTTATTGAAGGTGAGACCACTGTCCACCTGTGTCCCTAAGTCTCTTATCACACTTTCGGTGTTTAGTGTACTGCCACCTATGTGATAATTCATGGGTACATGTTTTTTCCCAAAGGGGATAACTATACATTTCTTGGCATTGAGCTTGAGCCCATGGCTCTGGCACCAAGCATCTGTTTCTGTAAGGCCCTTTTGTAGAGTATCCACATCATTTGGGGATTCAATAATGGCTCCCAGTTTGCAGTCATCTGTGAACTTTGTTAGCCAGAGTCCCTTAGTGGACGACAGGAGAAGTCAGAGAAGTAGATGCCAAACAAGAGCAGTCACAGGACTGAACCCTGAGGTACTCCACTTGTCACTTGTCTGGAGCTGGATTTGGAGTCAGCTACATTTACAGTGTGGGTTTTGTCAGTAAGCCAGTTGGCAACCTATCGAGTGACGTAGGGATTAATGCCCAGCTTAGTAAGTTTATCTATGATTCCAGAGTGGGGGATGGTGTCAAAGGCCTTGGCTAGGTCCAGATAGGCTGTGTGGACTGCCTTACCCTCGTCCATGGCTCTGGAGACTGATTCAAAGAAGTCAATAAGGTTCAGGAGACAAGATCAGTCCTTCACAAACCCAAACTGGGTGAGGTCCAGTGTTTTAAGGTTGCCAATGTCTTTGTTTATAGGTTCCATGATAATACGTTCCATGGCCTTACAGATCAGGGTTGTCAGACTGATGGGGCAGTAGTTCCCAGGATCCAATGTGGATCTTCCCTTGTGTAGTGGGATAAATGTAGATGTGCACCACTCAGTGGGCATGAAGCCTGAGGTGAGGGTGTGAGTAAACATGACACTTAGGTGAGGTGCCAGTTCATTTTGTAGTTCATGTAGTACACAGCCCGGGATGTCATCTGGTCCCATGGATGCTGTATTCTTAGCTTTGGAGAGTGTGTTTTTTACCTGTGTGGCCATTATTACTGGAATTTGGCAATCTTCCAGTACTGAGATGGGCCATTTAGGGGGTGAGAGGGGGGGTGAAGTTAGCACTGAATTGATCTGCCAGGATATTGGCAATATCCTTGGGATCAGTATATTTAATGCCATTCTGTTGTAGCTCAGAGCAGATCTGAGCATTGCCGTTTAGATTCTTGACATAGTTATAGAATGCCTTATGGTTGTCTTTGGAATCTTTGGCAATTTTATTTTTGTAACTAGCTTTGGAGGATTTTATGAGGGATTTCAGCTTCTTACTGAGGCTGGTAAGGCAGTTTTTTGCATCCTGGGATTTCCCTCTTTTCTGCAACACTTTTTTCCTTTTGTTGTAAAGTTTGTTTATGGCAGGGGATCACCAGATTGGCTTCCTTTTTTTGGAGGAGAGCATCTTTGTTCTATTTGGGATGGCATGATTCATGTATGAGTGGATGTGCTCATACAATGCCTTAGTGTAGGACTCCGCAGTCGAAATTTCAGTTCCCATCTGCATGGGTGTCATGAAGTTTGTAACTTCTGACTTGAGTAGCATGAAGTTGGCCTTGGAGAAGTTTTTTATGGAGGTTTCCTTACTGAGGGGTGGGATGTGGATGTTAAGGGTGATTAGCTTATGGTCTGACCTGACCAATGAGGGGGTGACCATAGGTGTGGAGCATTGATTTCCCATGTTGGTAATGACCAGGTCTAGGATATTGGAGCCCCTGGTGGGACTATGGATTAGTTGATCCAGGGCATTGGATTTTATGAATTCCAAGAACCATTGGGCAAAGGTGTTGGTGGATGAATAGTTTTCCCAGTTAATGGCAGCGTAGTTAAAATCACCCAGTATTAGGGTGTTTCGTTGTATATTAATATTTTCCAATATGTTTAGAAAGGTGTAGTGAGAATCTTGTTGCATGGTGGGGGATCTGTAGCAAGCTACAATTTGGATTGCAGTCTTACCTAGTGTTAGTTGCACCTGGAGAATTTCAGACACATTGTGTTGGGCAACTAACCTGGTGGTGTGAATATCTTTGGTGAATGTGGATACTCCTCCATCTTTAATGTTTCGATCATGGTTTGGTAGCTGAAAAGTGTGGTAAGAGTTATAGCCTGGTATTGCAGGGGTACTCTCTGAAGCCTTTAACCCGGTCTCAATTACTACATAGATATCAATGTTCTCCATTTTTAGGAGTACCTCGAGAGAGTGCATTTTGAGGTTTAGACTTCTAGCCTTGAGTAGCATTACCTTCAGATTTTGCATGCTTGTACCTGTTATGGTGATGGTTTTGTCCTTTGAACTTTGCCTAAAAATGGCACTATAGGGGTGGCAAGAGCCTTAGCCAGTAACCTGAATCCCAGGGGCAACAGGTGCAGACCATCTCTGAGAAAGCATCGTGGTCTGTCGATCATGTCATCCCAGGCAGACAGATACTGGATCCCCTTTGAATGACACCAGAAGCTTAACCAATTGTTGAAGTCAATAATTTTGTCCTTATATTGTGGTATCACTCTGGGCAAGTGCAGGATGCTACTCAGGGCTAGGGTCATACCTGCCTGGGCCTCATGATCCAAGAGCTCTTCCATGTCTCTTTTCATGTAGTCCAGGGAGGTATGTCTCAAGTCATTCACTCCAACATGGACAATGACAGAGTCATATTTGTACTTGTTGTGGAGTGACATGAGTGCGTGAGTTATGTGGCAGATCCTGGCACCCAACAGGCAGCTCACTGTAATTTTCTCCTTGTTCAGCCTGGTGAGTGGGACATCAGTGTGCCTGACTATAGAGTCACCTATGACTAAAGTGTTACGTACATTGTCTTGCCTTAGGGGCTGTTGCTGGGTGGCACACTGGTGTTGCTTGTTATGTGACACTTTGGTTGTGATTGGTGTTTGTTTGCGTTTCAGCTTCGGAGGTCCTTGTTGCTTGGGCAGGTTACAGTTAAGCGCCTCTGCATATGTGGGTTTAGTGTTGCTATGTGTGGGTGTTGGTGGTGTGAGTTTAGAAGGGCTATGTGTTGATTGAGGTGCAGTGTGGTGTTAACCTTCGCCTCTTGACTGTCTAGCACAATCTTGGGTGGAAAGAGCATTGCTTCCAATTTGGCTATGTAAGTGCATCTCTCACAGGTTGTAGTGTTGGGTGGTAGGAGGAGAGGGTTGTCTGTGTACGTGAGGCAATTGCTGCATTACCCCAGTATGACCAGATTCACCAGGTGGACAGGAGAAATCAATGGAAGCTGACCCTAGAGCATGCCTGGTTTGGTGCTTTTTTTTTTTTTTTTTAAAGTACAGGAGCTGTTTTCCCTTACCTTAGCAATGTACTTTGCAATTATAGGCTGTTTAGTGCCTATGATTAATTTATCCTTAATAATAAGGAGAGTTGAGTGCTTGTATCAGTTTAAGGCTTCCTAGTGCTGTCCAGCAGGTATTAGAGCAAGTGCTAGTCACAGGGATGCTTAAAGGTAAGATGAAAAAAAATGTTTTATCCTAAACACTGCAGTGTGCACTAGAGAAGTTAGATGTGAAAGTAGGTAACTTAAGTTTTACCTGTCTAAAAAATTAAGTTTTAGTGGAGAGTCACTATTTTTAAAACAGCAAGATAGATTGAAAGGGGGTGATCACTTTTGTATTCCGGTACTATGGAATACAGTAGAATGGCCAATAAATTTAAATAGTTGAAGGGGAGTGATTTCACAAAATGATAATTTTGTGCTTACTCACACAAGCCAGTGAAAGCAGAGAGGAAATGGGATATATGGTCAAATTAACATAAGAGGCAGGCAGCTAGAAAGACAGTGGTATTTAAGAACACAACAGTGACAGCGTGGTGGTGGTGGGGGGGGGGGGGGATTTCTGCCTGACTCACAAGAAACAGAGCTGAGGTGTCTTTTGAAGTTTTAATATGCGGTTAAAAGCAGTACACAAGCAAAACACAAGGTAAAGTAAACAAATCACAACACTCAAAATATAAAAAGGCAATAAACCAATACAACATACAACAAATAAAAAGCAAACCAACCTTTCCCTCACAGCAAAGTGTAGCAGAGTCTGGGTGAGCCTTTCCAATAAAGCTTACTGCTTACTGCTACAGAGTAGCTCCTTCCCTGAAATGGCCACCTCACCAGCCCTGGCCTCAGGTGTGGGGTCTGTTTGGGTCTCCCCCTAGCTACTAGCTCCACACACCTGTCTCCAAGCCTGGCTGCATGTAACTGCATGCACACAAGGTACTGCATTATCAGAATCATTCCCTGTCAAGACATCTGCAGATATATCCTCAAACATCCTACTTGCTTGCTTCCTTTTCCCCCTCCCAGTCAAGGTGAATCCTGAACAAAGGCATTTGGAATGGGGTCCCTACTATAGCTCTGACTGGAGTGGACTGTCCAAGCAAGTCCTGCTCTTCTTTAACCACTGCAGGCTTCACAATGGTTATGTCAGAGGCTGTGTTTCTCTTAGCAGTGGCTTGTTTTCCATGCACTAAGATAGAATATAAACTCTGGTGATAGTCTAGTGCACCTGTTGTCTCCATACAACTTATCACTGGGATACTGTTGTTCCTACTTGATGGCTCACCCAGATTTCTTCCCCACCTTCTTTCCATGGACATTTGCATGCTGCATAGCCACACTGGTTACATTTAAAACATCTAACCCTTGATCCTGGTCATGTACCTGAACTAGTGGCTTCCCCTGTTACTGGTGGACTCTTTTGTGGTAGTTTAGGCTGCCCACCATAAGTTCCCTTATATCCATGTGCAGCACTGGGTATCCATTTATTGTGCAGTGAAGCCCTGCTTGCTAAGTAGAGATCCCCTTTTCTCCCCAGCTCATCTCAAAGTTACACTTCTTGTCTGTCAACCAGATTCTCATGTCCTCAGACAAGGTGCTAAGGGCTTGTTCCTTCACCAAAATGTCTGCCAGCCTTTCAAAAATGGTGACCAGACACCCACTCACCCACCTAGGAAAATAAGTGCTTAACTCAGCAATATAATCACATACACTTTCATCTGCTTTGCTTCTATGCTCAAAAAACTTTTTTCTGTAAGCTCCAAGTGTTAATTTAAAACATTCCAATAAACATTGTTGAACTTTATCATAGTTTAAGCAATCAGTATCAGACAATTTAGAAACAGCATTTACAGCTTTACCATGGAGTAAAGGGGTAAGTAACCATACCCAGAACCCTTGGTCAATATTATACTGTTTACATACTCTTTCAAATATATGAATAAATCTATCAAAATTATCACCTTCTGTAAACTGTGTGAGAAATGTACTGACCTTTATTCTTTCTGGGGTTCAGTTATTCCCGTCCCCATTACCTCCATGACCCTGACAAAGAGTCAGCGTCTCCCGCTCATGTTGACTCTGCTTCTCATTTTCTTCAGCCTCCAAACACTGCAGTCTATCTGCTGATTCTATTTCCAAATGTTTGGCTTCCAGTTAAAGTCTCTAACTCCAGATGGATTTTTAAGTCCACCGAGGAAAAGGTGAACTGTCCTGCTTCTGAGATCTGCACATCCCCATCACCAGATTAGTTATCCTCCTGGTTGTTGGTCTGGGCTACAGGAGTGACTAAGGCTGAAATCATTTCCTCTTTAGTCAGGTTGACATGGATCAGCCCTTTGTCTTCACATACCTTAGCCAACTGGCTCTTTGTCAGCTTTACCATAAGGTTCTGCTGACATCTTTGCCTGCTTTCCCTGAATAAACTAAACCAACAAAAAATACATAAAACTGTTATGAAAATGAAAGTCTGTATGTTTACTTTGTGGCTGCTCAGAGTGAACACAACTTCAGTGTGAACTGCCTACAGGCTACAGAAGTTCAATTAATATTCACACCACTGCTCACCGATATGTGACATCTTTTCTCTAAGGAGCCTCTGTCCTCACCACTGACATCTATGAGGGACATTCACTTGGAATAAAGATAGATACACAGAGTATTTCCAAATGCAGTTCTTTGGACCAAGCACAATTTTTTAAGAGCACATTGGGAGCACACTTCATCCTGGGGCTGGGTTTCCCTCTCTCTATCCAGGCCCCCAATAACACCTCACTGACACAGCCATAGAATTCAGTCCCACACCAAATGTTCCAAGCCAAGTCCTATATCACCCTCTATGTGAAACTAGCAGTCTATGTCCCTGCTCCAAGTAGCTGACACACACAATCTTTGAGACTTGATTTTCACACACACACACACACACACACACACACACACACACACACACACACACACACACACGCACTCACACATGCACACGTGCACACACACACACACACACACACACACACACACACACACACACACACACACACACACACACACACACACACACACCTAGGAAAGGGTGGCTCAGATTTACCAGCTATGCCCCCTCTCCCCAGACTATAAGGTAGATACGGCCACCAGAACACTCCAAAGCTAGCCACTCTAACTAAAGGTATTACAAGGGTACCCAATTATACTGAGTAAAATTAATACTAATACAAATGGTAATGTTTGAACAATGCGGCAAGGTTTTAAGAAGTGGTCACAGTGTCACCAAATAAATATAAGTACTCTCAAAGGGTAAATACTTCCAAAAAAGACCAGCCTGAATGAAGCATTTAAATATATTTAATAATAAATAATAAAAGGACATGAAAATACTGAATATTTATTTACAATAAACAGCAGAGTTTCAATCACAAGAAATATTAAAAATAACACCGATGGAAAGATTTACATAATACAGGAAAAACAATATTTAACTAATCTCATTATATTTTCCTGACTGATCTAAAGAATTACTGTCCTCTAGTTCACTTACTAGAGCAAGGCAAGGTGATGTAGATGAGCGGTCCTCCTTTTGTCTGGTTTCACGAACAGAGTGTCCTGAGATTTCTGTCTCATCTAGTATTAAAACATAATTTCAGTGCTGGATTACAGAATGAGATTAAATACATCTGGGCATCTGGATCTGATTCTCACACTACCCTCTTTACTATAAACTGAACCAGAATCTAGCACATATATGTCATAAAGTGTACACACAGATCTTTGCTAAGATGTGTTATAGCATCTGGAAGCTATAAAACTATTTCAGAAACCTCCACTTTTCCAAGGTAACAATTAATTCACCCTTAAGGACAATACAGTAGGATACCTAGTCCTGGTTTTCACAGACATTTTGTTGCTGGCTGCAATCAGAACTGTAAGATACAATCTCTATGACCTACACCAGGTAATTTAATTTCAGACTATTTTTCAAAGTTAGCTGAACTGAGATTGACCTCTTCTTTTCCAGTATCCTCTGTTACAATATATTCATTTAAACAGGTGCAATGCAGTCTGACATACAGGTGCAGTTCTTTTCTGTCCAGCAGAACCGACTGTTGGTACATTTTGAACAGAAGCAACTTTACACATACATTTTCTGCACAAGCAACTGTACAAATTAGTTTGATATACAAATGACATTTTATTCTTTAGAAAATTCCAGCCAGCTGTGCTGGCATATATTGCACATCCACTGCTCTACTTCTCCTGGCATAACTGGCACTACCTCACATCATCACACTCCACTTGACTTGATACTGAAGTTAATTCTTGTTAAGGTTAAATGTTGCAAGTTCGTGGGAATAGAGATCTTACAACATTCAAATATAGGCTTGAGGCCACCTGAGGAAGTGTTTTTTTCTTACAACAAGCCGTATAAATATCTAATGCTTGGCTTTACTGACTGTAGGGGTAAGCAATTTACCAGGGAATTAAAAAATATAATTATTATGATGGCAGAGGTCAACACTACGAGACAAAATCCTGCACAGCATTGAGAGGAATGACACCAGTGTCGGTGAGATAAGAGTTATCGTTATCTCTTTAATAATACTGCTAGTGACCAACCAGATCAACCAGATGTTTTTGACAATATTTGTGATTTTCTGATTTGTGTGGACACTTTGGATAAGAGGAATGGCACAGTGAGATAAGTATTATTGGCACAGTTAGAGAGGTGATCAACCAGATATTTTGGCAATAATTCTGGCTTTGTGATTAGTATGGACAGTTGAGATGACAGGAAAGGTGCAGTGAGATAAATGCTATTACTATTTTTATAATAATGATAACAGTAATCAGTCAGATATTTTAGCAATATGTCTCTGGCTTTGTGATTTGTG